>NC_072450.1:31332485-31632485 GCF_027596085.1 Anoplopoma fimbria
GTTGTTAAGGAACTTCAAGATGTCTAATGTGAAGAAATTTGAAAACAATTTATCTAGTAATCAATGGAATTCAACTTTGTCAACTTCTGATTTGATTAAAGCATACTCTAGTTTTAACAATGAATTCTTTGGCATTTTCAATCAATCCTTTCCATTGGAAAAACAATCCATTAAGCCCAAAATCCACAAATCTTGGCTGACCAAAGAGCTCAAAAAAAGCATATCAAAAAAACACAAACTATACAAAGACTATTTGACAAATCCCTCTCCCCTGAACTTTAATATGTATTCAAAGTACAGAAATAAACTCAACCATATGTTGAGAAAATCTAAGAGAAATCATTACCAACAGAAATTGAATACATCAAAAAATGATATGAAGAAGACATGGGCCATTATTAATGAAGTTATCAACAAACCCTCATCAAAAATTAATTCTCAGAGCATATTTTATAATAACGATTCTAGTATTGAGGATCCCATTGAAATTGCTGAAGAATTCAATACTTATTTTGTCAATATTGGTCCCGCTTTGGCTGCAAAAATCCCTCTAACACCACTCTATTCTAACAGTACAGGACCTCCTTCCAGTCAATCAATGTTTCATTTTTCTACTGTGGATGAAAAAGAAATATGGGATATTGTATCAAGTCTAAAGTCAACAAGTGCTGGTTTTGATGATCTCAAAATGAAATTAGTGAAGCAGTGTCTCCCCACCATTGTAAAACCACTGTGTCATATTTTTAACTGTTCTCTTCAATCAGGTGTAGTACCAGACCAACTGAAATGGGCTAAGGTTATTCCCATATTTAAAAATGGGGATCCATCACTATTTTCAAATTATAGACCAATTTCTTTATTACCTTGCTTCTCCAAAATTCTCGAAAAAATTGTATATAATAGATTAATTGCACATCTTAAAGAAAATAACTTATTGTATGATTATCAGTTTGGTTTCCGTGCCAAACATTCTACCTCTATGGCCCTGGTCCAATTAGTTAACAGAATATCTTCAGCTTTGGACAACAAGGAACTCACAATTGGAGTGTTCATTGATTTATCCAAGGCTTTTGATACCGTTGATCCGAATATATTATTAACTAAGCTACAGGCTCATGGGGTTTCTGGGACTGAGCTTAATTGGTTTAAAAGTTATCTGTTCAACAGGAAACAGTATGTAGTATGGAATGGAGCTAACTCGACTTACAGTCATCTACAGTGTGGAGTTCCTCAAGGTTCCATACTTGGACCTCTTTTATTCCTTATTTATATTAATGATTTGCATTTAATATCTGATGAAGCTCTTTTTATTTTGTATGCCGATGACACAAATATTTTCATTACCGATAAAGATGAACACAAGTTGATAGATCGAATGAATAGCGTACTCGATCGGCTGGATAACTGGTTCAAATTCAACAAATTATCCCTTAATGTAGAGAAGTGTGCTTATATGATATTTAAGCCTAAAAATATTATTCTATCCGATCCTATCCAGCCAATTTTTATGGCGAACAATGCACTTGCTAATGTTTCCAATGTTAAGTTCCTTGGGGTTTTTATTGACCATAAGCTCAATTGGAAAAAACACATATCACAGGTGTCCAATAAATTGGCTAGAAACATTGGGGTTATTAGACGAGTAAGACACGTGCTGTCAAGGAAAATTTGTATGGATTTATATTACTGCCTTATTTATCCCTTTATATCCTATGGTAATATAGTATGGGCTAGTACATACAAAACCAGTGTAAATTCGATTTTTCTGTTACAGAAAAAATTTGTTAGATCTGTAACCAACTCCAGTTGGGACGCTCATAGTGCTCCATTATTTCGGAATCTGGAGTTGCTAAGCATATATGATGTGAATACTCTTCAGATCGGCACTTTTGTTTTCCAGTTTTTCAATAATTTACTTCCTTCTTCTTTTAACAGTTTTTTTATAACCAGGTCACAGATCCATAGTCATCAGACCAGATCTGTAGATCTCCTTCACCGGCAATTTTTCAGAACAAATCTGGGACAGTTTTCTATTAGGGACAGAGGTCCAGTCGTTTGGAACAGTTTTCCAGCTACTCTACGTAAACACTCATCTTTAGCTACTTTCAAAAAATATCTTAAAATGTACCTAATTTTAAAAGCCTATGATAATATGATAAACTGAATGTATGCTGTATTGTCTTTTTGCTTGTTAGTTATATCTTTACTTTGCTTTTTTACTTTTACTCAAATGTATTCTCATTTTTGTAAAATGACTTTGTAGTTGTTTTATCTCTATAATTTTACTTTTGTTTGTCTTTTCTTTTCTTTTACTTTATTTTCTTTACCTTATTGTATTTTAATGTCAGGTGGACATCCTTAATAAGCCCTTCGGGGTTTCTTTTGTCCCACCCGTGCATCTATGTATGTCTATGCAAATCTTCTTGCCTTTTTTGGCTTCCTGAAGGGACGACCGGCGCTAAAACAGAGCGTTTCGGATAAGAAGTAACTAACATAAGAAATAAATATGCACCCGAAAAAGAGCAAAATAGGTCCCATTTAAGTCATTTGCCATTTCGTTTTTTAAATAATTTGTATGACCTTACTTCAAGACAAAAAAGAGAGTAAAGTTATTTGTCTGTTAGCGCTTCCGGTTAAATAATTTCCGGGTCATGTACTTCCGGTTTGGTAACTTTGGTTAGCGGTAGGACGACTGCGTTCTCCAGAGAGTTATCCGCTTGCATCCACTACGAAGCATCCTAGAGGAATTGCTGTAAATTCATTAATTTGACATCGGACATGTTAAAGATAAATTATCGGTAATGATTTCATCAAGTATGCTTGATAAGTTACTTAACAAACGGGTTTATATACAATTTTATGTAAGCTAACAGCTATGCTAGCAGCCGTGATAAATGTTAGCTAAGAAGCAATGTGTATTGATATTAACAACTATGTTTTTATTTTGAGTTTATTAAACATCTATTAACAGCCCCCTAACCATTAGTGCGCGTGTAGATCACATCTATAGCATAAATGTACATCTAAATAATATCTTAATCATTAACTTACACTTTTTAATGATCTCATGAACCGCTAAAAACTTCTTAATAATTGATACAAAACTTAATTTAGAAATGGGGAATACATAAGTTATTATAAAGTGTTACCAAATTAGGATACACAATTGGATGGGAGGATATAGAGAGGCCTTTATCCTTTCCTCAGGCCCAGCTGGCCAATACGATGTTCAATTCCAGGCTATTAGGTCGACCCAATAGAAGACACTGGCAGCTATTCCTCAGCCTCCATTAGTTCTGTGTGACTTTAAGGCCGGTGACTTTAAGACAGATATTGAACTGAAATGACTAGAGATGGCATCGGTGTCCAACACATGGCCAACAGTTTCACAGTATTTTGTTGCTAAGAATGTACCGGGTGTATTTTGCTACGAGAAATGAGCGACCATGGATCCTCTCAGCAAATTAAGTGCAGCACATTGCAATACAAAGTAGTGTGTTGATGAGCGCCACTCGCACTCATCAACGTGTCACTGTCAATTGGAAGGCTAACTGTCTCCCTGCGAGATGCAAAGTGAATGGCTTTGTTCATATTTTAGGAGTTTCTCAAGAAGTAAATAAATCTTCACCTTGATGGCTCATTTTGAAAAAGAAAAGTATGTTTTAATTAATTTCCCAAATCATGTTTTTTTGCGCATCCAGGTTATGTCAGTAAAACCAGTGTGGGTTCGTTTGATAATATAACTGAAATGTTCCTAAATCTTTTTATTATTATCATTATTATTGCCATTATTATTATTATCATCATTACTATTGTGCACTCAAGGACACATCAATCAAACTAGTGTTGATTTATTCATTTTAAGAATGTTTTTCATCTGTTTTTTGCAAACGAACTCTGCATTTCTGTAGCTCCCATTAAGATCTGACGTCTTGAAAGAAGACAGCTTTGCGAGGACGTGTGGGCGGCTGGTGAACGGACAAATAAGGCACATCACAGAGGTAAACGGTCCAGAGCTTCTTTAACGGGTTATATCAAGAGAACCATCAAATGGCCAGTTGGCTGAGCTAACACGCTCGCCACTCGCGCTCATCAATGTGTCATTGTCAATTGGGGAGGCTAACTGTCTCCCCGCGAGCCCCCCACCATACACATCCCGCTTCCCCTCAACAACAGATGCCGCATTGAAATAACAATTACACGTGCTAGCCTCCTCATCAAATGTGAATGGTGGATGTCATGGCAGTGCCATCTACCCACACACACTCCAAGTCTTGTTTATGTACAGACAACTAAGCCTTTGCCTCTATATGTCATTAATTTCCCCATTCAAGATGACAACACCACCGAGTGCCATCATACCAGTGTCATGGTAACAGCAGAAAAAAGTAAATACTCCTTCCCCATGAATTTGCCAGAAGCTCACAATTTCAAAAAAGAAGGCTGATGAAAAGAAGGCCATTAAATACACTATAACCCGTATTCTAAATGGAACTAATGCCTGTTGATTGAAAAGGGTCTCCTCACAGCGTGTATTTAACAGAACTACTAAGTGTCATATTTGTGTGAAAAGATTTACAGTGTTAACACAAACATATAAATATGCTGCCCCCCCCAATCACCTCCACCCACTTTCTGGAGAGAGACAGACCATTAGGCAGAGCCTGAAGTAGACACACGCCAATACTCTCTGCCAAAATTAGAGGAGATGCAACTTTTCCACATTTTATTGTTTCTTTTGTTATTGTTAATTTTTCTTTTTCTTTTTTTTGCCGGTTTTGTTTTAGAGGAGGAAGTGGCTGTCAATGAGCATGGCCATGATAGTGTGGAAGTACTGCCAGTTCCAATAAAGCAGCAGAGGGATCACCACAATGAAAGGTGACCTTGGCATAATTGAGATTCATCACAGAGAAAGCCAGGCGGCTGAATTGACAGGGAGGGGAGCGAATGAGAGGTGAAAAAAAAAAAAACCATGGGGGCTAAAAACACAACATAAATACTACTTCCATTTTATGGGGGAACAGCCAACTGTTTGTGGGGCGTCAGGTCCTGAATCTCAATGTCAATTACCATATTTTTTAAGGCCAAGACAGAATCTTCCCTGCTTATATCCTTTTTTTTGCAAGCACCACACGTGTTAAAAACATAAAAAAAACAGCGCCCTCCATAGCGACATAAAGAGAGGGGCTGATTTACAATGGTCTGGGTGCTCTCTGGATGAGATAACAAACCGGTTGCGTGTTGGGAAGCACATGTTTTGACCACGGAGAAGGACAATGACAGCTCTCCATCACGTTTTAACTTGCATGGCATTGAACGGCGTTAAAGGCACTCCGGAGAGATGCAAACACAGTGAGGGATGAATAGAGGTTAGAGGGGGGTTCTGGCACGTATGGGGATGGATTATAGTGTCCTTTCAGACCTGCACAATATGCATGTTTGGGCCTGGGCTCAAGCCTTCACATAGCAGCCACACAGAGCTCCTGGGCTGAGGGGGGTGGGATCCCCTAGACATCCAAGGTTTTTCTATGGCCTACAACAATGGCCCACATTCTGGGTCCACAACCCACCTGGCCTTGTCTGATAAATGGTTTTGAAAGAGGACACACACTACATCCGGTCCAGCGTGCAGTCCATGTGTTCACTGTCCGATTCTTTATTCTATTTTTTGCTTTTGTGAGGCTGATTTTCCAGCATTTCTTTGATATCAATTACTATGCATGCCGGACTCCTGCTTTCTCTGGATGGACCACCCTTTAGTATTGTTAATGAGAAACATTTAGAGAGCTACTGGGATTTAGTAATTGCACATGCATAAAGTTGATCAACATATCCTCATACAACAGTTTGTATAGTATATTAGGTGTAGTTACTTTACATTTTTCGAGTGTTGTCTTATTAAAGCCAGTAACAAGTGTCAATTTCTGTTTGCTACATGCAAATAAAGTTCCATTTTCACAGGAAACTTGGTTAGGTTTAGGAATAGATGGTGAAATACTTCATTAGGTTTAAGAAAAGATCGTTAAATACTTAGTTGGGTTTAGGCAACAAAACTACTTGGTTAGGTTAAGGAGAAAATCGTTATTTGGTTTAAAATAACTATGGAAGTCTTGATAACCAATTATGCAAGTTATGTGAAAACAACATCAACATTGACTTCTCATTACACATGGGGAACAAACAGCGGTCGACTGGGTGAAAGATTGCTTCTTTTCTTTAACCTATCCACTTCAACTTTCATCCACCTGGTGTGTGATTCAGCGGTCTTTATACGTCCTTGTTCAAGATAATGTGTTAAGTATTGCTAGGAATGCTGGATGATACCAGCCTGAGTTGAGGGACTCAGAAGAGACAGATTTTAAAAGAATAGTGGAAAAAAATGAAATCAGCTGTGGGCAAAATATTCTGATTTATGTCTAAAGTGTGGTTCAAGCTCCAAATTTGGAATACATTTCCAATAATGCAACTGAGTAGTGATTTTCAATAGACCTCACCCGTCTCCTAAATCATATTGTCTTTCAAACCCCACACCTCCAGTTTGTAGCGCAGGCTGTTATTTTTGTTCTCAGGCCAAATCCGAGATGACCCTGATGACATCATCAGGGTTATTTTTTCAAAGACATTCATAAACTCTTTTCACTGGATTAATAGTACACCTCATGACAAATAAGCTGTCTGTGTAAAATTGGTGGAGTGCCCCTTTACAGCTCTGACATTACCTCATGTAAGATACTAGGACAAATTTACAGTATATCTGTGTTTTTTTTTTACAACTGTATGACTAAGGCTGATGAATCTCTACAGAAAAGTGTTATAATTCAGCGTCATGCCCATTTAGAGAGCTGTTTTCTGGTGGTTTCTAAGTGGCACATGAATTAAAAAAAAGAAAAAAATGCTTATTCTGCAAAAACAACAAGTAGCTTCATCCATTTTTCTATAATTAGCCGGCTTTATAATCTTTTAAGGATTAAGAGGCCAAGTAATGACCAAAAAAAAATGGGATTTGGTAAAATCAAAAAGGATTAATTACTTCTCATACTTTGCAAGGTGACAGTAATTACGCTCATCCACTCAAACAAAAAAGGGAATGAAATAATTGGCAGACACTTAATTAAAGGGTACGGCTTTGACGTAATTGTGAAAGACAAGACAATTAAAAGTCCTATTATTCAATCAAGATACACATGGAGTAATTGGTGTGTTGCTCTCTGGAGGGCTTGCAAATGTGGGCTCTGTGGTGGAGAGAGTTTGGTAAACATCGAGGGATGGACTGCTACATCCCTCTAACCCATCCAGACAAGGTTATTGCGAGGGTTCAAACTTCAGAAGGGCCCAGGAGGGAACTCAACCCCTCTATACAGATTATGGTGAGCCCCCATAAGAATTGAGAATGTGAAAACCTCCCATTAATGTCAAGGTTGTATCAGTGAGACGCCTCAAAAAGTCAATGGGTGTACTCTCAAGAGGCTCTTTGTGATTTGTTACCTGGACAAATCAGACAGCGCTGGCACACAGACATGGAGAATGTGGTGGATATAAAAATGCAGGTATGGTTTCAGCCTTCTAAGTAAAAACACATATCTGATTTGAAATGTGTGGTGCGTTCTGCAAATCATCAGGCTGTCCCAATTAAGACCGATGCAATTTAATAGTAAAGAGTTCAAAACTTTGGTCATTAGGCTAAATTCTACATCATTTTCTCTGATTCAAAATATCAGAGAAAAGTCAAAATATTAATGTGACGAAAAATGTACCCACAATGCTCCATGACATAACCTGAAGACATCACATCACATGGTTAAACACTGATACAAGAAGAGAACTCTAGTGGCCCTAGCTATTATTATTATTATTACGAGAGCAAAGGAGGAGTTCAGGTGACGTAGAGAAGAAACAAACACAGGACATTCACCCAGGAGACCGCTGTTTGTGTCCCTTGTGAAACCAAAAGTAAAAGTTGACTTACTACTTATAAACTTAACTAACTTAACTAACAAATGCCCAGGTTTCACTTTCACTTTGTGGTGGGTGAAGTTGGGACTGTCTGATGCATTAGAATGGTAGTGATGACTACTGATCATTTAAAATGACTCAGAAAAGCATGTCTAACGTAACAACAGACGTGTAATGCATGAATACTTCGTTTGTTGCTGCAGAATGGTTTTTTTGCGACTAAATACTAAAAACATTTTTGAAATTCCTTATTATGATGATAAAAACGATACACATGGCATTACATTTCTACAACTTTGGACAGATGAGACCAAAGAGCAAAGACAAATTGCAAGATTCATTTTTTTTTGTAGATTTTGACAAACTTCACACTCATTTTGGGCCAGATCTTTGGTTGTTTTTTTTTTTTGTTGAAATTTGGTCCAGATCTTTCTTTATAACATCCCCTAGATAGAGGTAGACTGGCAGTCCTAAACTTGGACAACCTTATTCAGTGTGAATGTCTTCAAACCCATAAAACTCAAAATATTCTGACTCTCTACTGAAGTGCATGTAAGAGGCCATGATTTCTTGTCTGTGATATCTAGGTCAGACTTAATCAAACGTCAGACTCTCAACCCAAATGACTCAGAGAGCAGCCATCACTCACGTCTGCCTCCTTCTGACTCGATCTCTCTCCTTCTCCCTCTCCACTTTAATGGATAGCAGCCTGAATCTCTCCTCAGGTGTGCCAGCCAAGGTAATATTCCTTAGGTATCCCTTAATAACCATCATTTAGCATTCATGGTCCAGGTAGTCATCACCACTTTGCTCATTGCTCACCGGCTGAAGGATGAGGATTTTCTTCAACAATATGCACTTACCAAATGGAATTACCCTTCCCAAGAAGAAAGGGGTGAGAGAAATGAAAGACAGACAAGAGGAGAGGAGGTTCTGCTGATGAATGACAATGAAGCTGACTTGATACGCCATCTCAGAGAAGTTTTTAAATAGGTCACCATATGGCCTCACAGTGCCCATTGAGAGGAATGCATTTCTTATCAAATCTGGCAGTGTTTTTTTTCTCTACATCAATTAGCAATGACCCTAAACACGGCTGAATCCTATACTATCCTCCCCCACAACCCCCAGAGCTGTTAATCTTTGACGGACTATGCATCCATCAAGTTGTTAATTATGAAGTTCCATTTGTTAATCTACATCATCAAAAAACAATCTCTTGTAATTGTCTCAATTGCACATGTTTCACATTCAGTTTCCTAAATTACGTGCATTTTTCATCGTAAAGAATGACATTCAAGCAATTGTTTGTTTTAACATGTTTTGGTCTAACCAGTATTCAAATACAGTCATTATCTAAACTGTAATGCATTAAGATATAACATCCTTCTGTGGTTACTACGGTAATTGTGCATCAAAAGAACAGCAAGCTGTATCCATGTGTCCTAATGTGGAAAATATGAAAGTGTGAAATCCACAGCCTCGTAGACGTACCAGAAAGCCTCTGTTCAACCGGATATGCCTTGAAGGAATGAACAATCTAATCAAAGCTTGTTCCCCCCGAAGAATACTATTAATGAGTTGCAGCATTCTCGACATTTTCATTCTGTCTTGTGGGTATATATTCTAATAAATCTTGATGTCTAATTACCACCAGAAAGCTGTAAAATGTTCTAAAGATGGACAGCGTCAGTGTGTAGTAGGCCAAACACATAATGGGACTATTAGTTGTATGCATTATTTAGAAAGCTGACATTTAATGATGAAAATGATTTGCATCATTTAGATGGGAATTATCCGCAACTGCAAGGACACAGCAGACCATGTTTAACAGTTCAGCAATGACAGCAGTTCTTTAGCACCAAATGCTTTTTGTTGTAGCAGCATTTTTCTCCTCCAATCGGACCGTTTGACACCCACTGGCACTCCTCTGCTACCCACATGCCAGTCCAGGGAAGTACACAACAGATGGAAATTGGGATGAAAATAATTAAGCTAATGTTTTTGTTTTTTTTGTTTTGTAGAAGCATTTCTCCACTTAGGGTTCCAGTAAATGTTGCAGAGTCCATTGTCGGTCTGACAGCCAAGACAGTCTGGAATGCCAGTCCCTGCTGGAATCAAAGTGCTGTTTACCACTGTGACACATTAACTATGCCACTTGGGACAAGTAGTCTGCAAATTTTTTTTCATTAAACTATTAAGCCATGATAAGAAGACATGATAAACCCCCCTTCAATCTTACCAGCCAGACGGCTCTCTCTTTATGAGGAAATGGATTCCAAGAAGAGAACATTTGGCGTAAGTCATATGTCAGAATGCAAAAGCGAAGAAGGGTAGATAAAAAAAAAAAACACATCCAGGGAAATAAATAAATAAATAACAATGTTAGAAATATTGTTTTTTTTTGGGTTTAAAGGGGTCCAATTAAGCTGTCCCTTAATGTGCCATTGAAGTGTTGTCACCAAGATTGGCAGTACTAGAGAACGAGACATAAGCAGCAAATTGTCTAAAAGTAACTGGGAAAACTAAGAACACAAACAAAAATCAGGAGGACGTTAGGATGAAATAATTGATGTGATATATCACATAACTAATAATCTTACAATTTACTGCCTTTGTATTAGTCTGGACATACTCAACATAAACAAAAAACTCACCTGATCCAATTCAAACTGTCATTACCACTGAAATATATGTTTGGTTTATACAATGACTCCTATTTCAATTTAAGAACACAAACATACAGAATAAATATAGTGTGATAACATAATAAAATATTACAAATTTGTTATTGTACAACATTTTGCTTCTATTTATGTGCAGTTTGAGACACATTTCAATAATTAAAATCCCAAATGATGCAAACTTAAACACAAAGATGAAATAAAAAAAGGTGTAATGTAGTTTTAGTAAATCATTTTAAATGCCCTTGGCAAGAGAGACACAAAAATGAAACATTTGGCTGGTATAGAATGTCAGAAATATTGCTGGTAAAGAGACATTTTGTATAGACCAAAATAGTTAAAACACGAGTGATTATTGAACCACAAACATGAGTAATGGGATGATGATGTTGCTACATATCTGTTGAATGTGTATTAGGCAACTGTATGCTAACACATTAGCAATATGCTGTTGTCATAGTTGCTTTGGCGGTCAACAATTGCTAAACAATGTCAATTTTAGTTGTTTAGAAACAGCTGGTTGTGTCTATTTTATTGTAAATAGGTCTACTGATACTAGTCACCTGAGCGAGGCCTCATCAGTGCTTTCTGATGGACTAACTGGACAATCCCCCCCCCTCCTATTAATTTATTCATGCATAATCACCATAGTGACACTGTAGTATAGTATCACGTGAGCTTGAGTTGATACAAATTGACCTAATGTCGTATCTTTCATGCGACAGTGCTGTTGAAGTGATGAGGAAGGATGCTCCGCGGACACTGTTCTTGCTGGTATAATAAAGTTTATTACAAACAAGCAACACATGTCATGACGGACGTCTAGAGCGCCCGGAGGTCTCGAGTCGAATCTGTGAGTTCCCTCCTTTTCGGGCTCTTAAACCTCCTTATATAGGGTGCATGTTATTCACATTTGGGCTGAAGTCCAGACCATGTATGGGGCTCCGTTAGTCTAAACATCTACCCTTCAGCCCCTGGTATCCTGCACATCTTCTTCCCATATAAGGACAAAGACCTTGGGGCCTTCGCTGTATTGTGCAAGACCTAAAAATATACCACATATTCCCCCTTCGAGACTTACACAAAGTCTCGAAAAAATAAAAGAAGAGACATACAGGTGGATAATCATGACAAAATTAACAACCCGTCCTTTTTAGCATTAAAGCAACAGTACAGTTGTATATAATAGTACAGAGTATAAAAGTGAGAGTGAAAAACCTGTCAGGCAGCTAATCTTTCTTGAAATATCCATTAAACAATGTAGACAGGAAAATTCTCTCACGGTCCCTCTGCCAAGGCGACCATACGCAGTACTCCATAACACTGAAATGAGGAATTTTAGCAATTTGTGTAAGGAAATGACTTAAGCAAATACATAGGGAACTCACAGATTCGACTCGAGACCTCCGGGCGCTCTAGACGTCCGTCATGACATGTGTTGCTTGTTTGTAATAAACTTTATTATACCAGCAAGAACAGTGTCCGCGGAGCATCCTTCCTCATCACTTCAACAGCACTGTCGCATGAAAGATACGACACTAACTTGTAAATCTTAAGCGTAGGAATACTGCTTTACAGGGCCATTTTTTTCCCTCATAACGAAGAAGTCATTGCAAGGTAAAGTTCAGTAACAAAAAGGCAACATGAAAATGTCAGTTCAGCCAGGCGAGCTCCATGAGAACCATTCACAGCTCCACAAGAAAAAGAAAACCAAACATGCTTTCAACAGGCCACAGTGGGGAGAGAGCATCGCAGCCACTCACAAATGAAAAAAAAAACATCTGTCTGCCCTGTGAAGCCCCGAAACAGCCAAGCATTTGTCTCTATTCTTTACATGTTGACTACAAAAACAGAAAGCAGCAGCAACATGTTTCATCTGCTGCCGGAAGAAAACCAAAAGGACTGAAATATCCTGCTGCTTCTGTCTGCACACTCATTTAATCATGTGCAACTGAAACGTACAAACAACTGTGGCTTTCTTAATCAGAGAATCATAACTGTTGGACAAGTTGCTCTTGTTTTTGTCTTTCTGTTAAACCACATATGAGTCTCTTTGTTCGTCTTTACCGACTCTCTGAAAAGGAAGAAAGTCCTGTTACAGCTCTGCCAGTCCTAAAATGCTGTTATGTCATATCGGTTTGTAAACAGTTGAAACAATAGCAGTCCTTTTGGTTCTTGGAGCCTGCACTGGAGCTCCCTGCAACACCAGGACAAGAGAGAAATAACCCATTACAGCTAAGGTTAGAGTACTGTGGGTTCTTTCTACTTTGCAGCTCATGTGACTACAGATCCATCTGCTATTAGATATAATATCTCTTGACAGGATCTCCTTTATAGATGAGGACCGTATCCCTGCTGTGTGCTTTTAGTTGTTTAAAGGATGGGGGGGCGGCATATCTTGACAGTGAAACACTTTATGCACCCAGAGGGTTTCAACGGAAACCTTGGATTCACTGTGCTCTGATAAACAAGGTGCGTAGGGAAACCTTGGAAGGATAAAGCCCCAACACTGATTTGTTCATATAGGATAAATTGCAGATTGAGACATACATAAACAAACTAAACTTACGCAGTTCTATTGTCTGCACCTACTATTCCACATCAGCTATGGGTCAGGTCAACTCCACAGTCAAATAAAAATATGAGAGACACACGTGGTTAATTAAGGTGGACGATAAAAAGGCACAAATGACCAACTTGAAAATGTCTTTCATGTTAGTTAGTTAATGTGTTGCACGTGCCTTTGCGTTTGCTGCATGTTTCATTTTAAATTAGATCAAGTAACTGATTGTGTTGTCTCTTTTTGATGCGTCTTTTCAAGTGTGCCGGGTAATGATAAAGATCAGGCAACAACTTTAGTTAATGCCATTTTCCATGTGCTACCTGCTCGTCTTGCACGATGGGAAAACATGGTTATTGTGTTGTTGTTTTTAGAAAGCTTGTATTTGCAAGATATCACACTCATCCATCAAATTTGAGTAAATAAGGTTAAGGATAACACACACCTCGCATGGACCAAAATTCTGTCAAATCTTGGCACGGTATGCCACGTCTAGCTGTTTGTCAAATGTCACACCAAATTGCCTTTTTTTTTTTTTTTTTTTTTTTTAAACCCAGCAACAGATGAATAGAGAAGAGGCACTGCTTGGGTTGCACCCTCTTGCTTACCGCCCCGCCACAGATGAGAGTCCCCACTGACAGAGATTACAGAAACCAGATGAAGAAAGGCTTCAAGCTGTCTCCAGGCTTTGCACGGAAGACAACAAGGGACATCGTGAACGCCACCTTGTTGTTTCTTTTGTGCTGTAAACACTCGGCACTGCAAGAACAGATGAGGAATGTACGTCTGTTAAAGCTCTACAATGAACCTCTGAAGCTGGCTGTTTGGATTTGTTTTAATTATATTGCAGCTGGGGGGCTGAGTTCAGAACGAGATTCCCCCAGGGTTACTTCCTGTCAGCGTTAATACCCGTTAAGAGACTTCTTCACTGATGTTCACTTCCAGCAAGTTCAGCGAGTCTTTTCAGGATATTCTTGTGCACAGTAGTGGTGCATTTGTACAGAATGTAAATAATTAGATGGCATTTCATTAGCATCTAGTGAGCACAATAAAGTTATCCTAAATGCTTCTTTTCATCATTGCTGTCAAGATATCTAGTTGAAGCACTTCACTAAATCTTTAATTAATTGTTAAAGAGTGTTCTTCTTGTGAGTTTTCACAACGAACAGACTCAATTTGCCTCATGAGCAAAGCCGACCAATCACAGATGCCATGTGAGATGTGTGACCATGAACTGGTAAGAAAGTGACCTTGCACTCTGTATGAGCAATGCAAAGGCTATATATTAAAAAAAGACAGTTTTGTCACCATGCAGCATATCCTGATATAACAGTTTGTATGCTGTCTTACAAAGGGTAGTTAAAATGTTGGTGTATTGCGTTTGTGTCTTAGTCAGTGTGTTTGAGCAGTTCTCTTACAAATAGTGTGTGAAAAGAGTGAGACGCGGTGAGCACACCATAACTGACCTCCTGTAATATTATGGTACATAATTCCTGGGTCATAGGTGGATAGATAGATAGATAGATAGATAGATAGATAGATAGATAGATAGATAGATAGATAGATAGATAGATAGATAGATAGATAGATAGATAGATAGATAGATAGATAGATAGATAGAGTTTATGGTCCCAATCTTTAGTTTTAAGTGTTCTTCAATACAGCATGATGTTCATTTAGTAAATGATGGTCCATTTAGAGTCAAATAGACCATAAAGCAGGGTATGCTTTAGGGCGGGGCTTCCTTGTGATTGACAGGTCGCTATCACCACATTGCCTGTTGTAGTTGTTGTCCTTGGTTTTTTTTGTCTTATAACTTTTACCCTTTCACAGTGTGTTTCCAGTCCATGAAACCTATTTGTTACCTTTAAGTCGCCTAAAAATATGTTTTTCAGTGTTTGGTTGTATTGA
Source organism: Anoplopoma fimbria (assembly GCF_027596085.1). Taxonomy (NCBI): domain Eukaryota; kingdom Metazoa; phylum Chordata; class Actinopteri; order Perciformes; family Anoplopomatidae; genus Anoplopoma; species Anoplopoma fimbria. The sequence continues at coordinate 31,347,594 of NC_072450.1, forward strand.
ACTCAACCCTCTCATGTCACATCTGGTTGCCAACATACACTCAAGGCTTTAAAACAGAAGTCCAAAAAAACCACACGACTATCTCCGCTTCCTCTATATAGTCTATGATGTAAAAATGAAGATGACCAGAAATAAAAGGCAACAATATCATTTTTTTTTTACCTTAATCTGGACCAAATAAACCAAACTGGATATCAGTTTCTATCAATAAAAGACCTGTCAACTGGGGTTCTCCAAATGTGCATTTATTGCTCACATCCTTAATCAGCTATCTCTATAGCTGCATGAGAGTGTTGAGCAGATGTTGTTCGAGGATTGTAAAAAAATACACACTGAACAACTTCTTAAACCAAATTTATGTGGGGTGAGGTTTAGAAAGATGCACTGGAAACTTGCAGGAGAGGAGAGACAGTAAATCAGAATGTTTAATAGCATTCTTGTGGGTGGTTCTCTCTCTCTCACTCCTTTTTTCCCCTACTAATAATTCCACAGCCTTTTTGTAAAGCCCTTAATGTCAAATAAAAATATATTGTAAAATTGAATGAGGCATTTAATAGAGTCTGGAGCTGCAGGAGCACGCTGGCCCAACATGATTTCTTGGGTGAATTCTAATAAGAAATAGATCCTCAGAATGCTTGCTGAGTGGGAGAGGGAGGGAGAAGGAGGGAGACAGTGAGGAAGAGAAAGTGACTTCAATAAGAATGCGAGTTCACTGACAGCATTAGCTGTTCCCGAGCCTGTTGTGCTCCTCTTCTGCATGTGAATACATTTGCACTTTTCTGCATCCTCTGTGCTTTGCTCGAAACACTATGGAAATCCAGCATATTTGACCTTTTTTTTTTAATTTTAAATCTTGTACATGTCTAAACATACATTAGAGAAAGGCAGCAAGAATCATGCAAATAGAAGGAGGCTAGTGGGATGACTGGATCCACTGATTGGAGCCATCATATCCTCACTCACAGAGCATGCATCCGAGGAGTATTTACTGACTTCCACGAGCAGTCACTAGATACTTATGGATATTCTTCACTCACTTTCTGATTCAATATCAACTTGGCAAAACTCTGAGCTGCCACTGCCGCTCATGTTTATCCGATCAATGGCACATCCGGCGAAATTGATTGGGGATAAGAATCGAAAGGAAGACTCTATGCTCAAAATTCAATCAGTACAAATTCAAGCTACTTCAGCAGAGTCTCACTTAGGATTGATCAACCCGATATGAGGTGTGGACAGCAGCACCGACGAGCAGGTACACCGTGGGCCTATGAGTGAATAAGCACCGATATCTTTTTTTTTTTTTTTTTTAAAAAAAAAAACCAATATGATTTATCTGTCGTGTTCAAAATTCTTTGGGCAATTTAAGTAAGATCTGCTATAAAAAAAAAAGAACTCCTGAAGAGCTCTGCCAGACTTTTGAAGGGTAAAGCTTAAATCATCCCTTTCTAAATAAAACGTCCTTCCTGTTTTGTCTTTCCACTCCATGTTGCAGGCTATTATCTATGACATATGTACAGTGGCTGCAGCAGAAGAGTGCACCGTGCCCTTCAGTTGAGTTATAGTTGCCATCTAAATGTATAATAGGTGACTTAAAGTGATGATTAGGCCCTGTTCCAGATTTCTTTTCTTCCTCTTTTTTTTAACTCTGTATACTCACATGTCATTTTGCAGGGGCTAACAGCGGCCTACGGCAGGCCCTCATAGCCACCCCGGATTACTGTAAATTGCTGTGAAGATAAAGCTGTTGCCTGGGAGCCAGACAGGACAGTAATTCTCCACTCCACTCCTATTATGGGCTTTTCATTTCTTCCATTTACTCCATACCAACTGAATGGGACTACACTCTTCATCATCCTTCCACTGTTACCATCTGCCTGCATACCTGCCCTGCCAAAGAATGGATGTCATCCGGCAAATACCAAAGCTCAGTGAAGCTTTAAGGAAAAATAACAAAGCTGATTGAAACTTTATTATGTCTATTGTCTTCACCTACTGGAGCAAACAAAAGCTCTCCGCCGGCGTAAATGACCTCCCTGCACAAACCAAATTGAAGCATCGCACCAAAATGTGAAACTAATCCTGAAATCATGAGATTAAAGAAGTTGTGCTCAGTGGCTTTAGAAGAAGAAATAATAATCTGGCAGACACACTCCATTTCATTTCCTGGATGCTGGCATGCAAATGAGGCTCATTTGTATAATCTTTCCAAATGAAAAGCAGATAATCAAATACCATCAGAAGCCATTAATATTCAATTAGGTGTCTCATATGCAAAGTCATGCAGCTGAAGGAATTCAAAGGGATGGTGAGTGGACCTCTTTGGGAAGAGGAGACAAATTTGCATACACAAGATTTCCTAGCTTCTTGTGTCGCGTCAAATGACCGGGCAGCCATGCTTTTACTGTCTATCACCGCATTAGTGATGCCCCTTCAAGTCTCCTTTAGTGAATTGATGTTCCTCTTCCAACAGTGCATAGCACGGCCAATTGCCCCATACTGTACCACAGCATATATAGTCTAAGCTATAAATGGACCTTTCTACAAATACACAAAACTCTCCTTGACACATGAGGAAGCCATCTTTCAAAGTTATTTCAATTGGAGTTGAGTGGCTTATGTGTTCTACATAATTATCCACCGAACAGAAAGAAATATATGTTTTCTACAAATAAAGATTTTTTTTTAAAAAAAGCCATAAAAAAGGGAAAGGTACCATTAGGTCCCTCAATATTTTAGGAGGCTGGTTATTTAGGCATTAATGGATGATTTTAATACAAGCAAATTTAATCAAATAACATAATATTTTTTGATAACATGGTGGGATCCGATTTGCTTCCTATCCAAAGATTGAATTGCACAATAATAAATCATAACAACAGGCTTAATTACTGTAGAAGCTTCTTGTGAACATAAAAAAACCACAATCACCTTAATATGAAAAGATTGTAGAATGTTTAAATCTTGTAATATTTACACTATAATAACAGACATTCATAAATATAGTCTTATATTGTGTTTGTTTATAATATACTGTTGTTAATGTTCATATTCAAATTTTCCAACTTAGTTTGTGAGGGAAACAGGAAGGTAGATGTCCTTATCATTTCATGCGTGCTGAACATAGACTTTATGGCCGTAGTATCCGTGTCCTCATCACAGCAGAGCAGACAGGTAGTGACCAAAGACCTCACTCACCTATCACTCAAAGCGACCAAGCCCTTGATTAAGCCCAACTTAAAGCTTTATTATAATTAATTTGGGTAAGATATAGTTTTAAAAGATAAATACAATTGAAGAAACTAGTAGAAAAACAGAATATAAAAAGACAAATAAAATGATACACCATGAATTGGACCTTATATCAAATCCTGTAAAGCAAATGAGGAATACGAGTCAGTTCAGTTCAGCTGTGTTGTCGACAATTAATCAAAAAGCGATTTCATGATTGTCAGCAGGACATTTTCCTTATTGGCAAGTTTATACGGAAGCCCTTCCATATGAATCCAATGTCCAAGCCCACTCTGCCATTGGTGCAATGTGGGGCTAGATGGTAAAATAAGGCGATTTTCTGGCAGAATGCAGAGTGAGATGGCTTGGTAGCCAAAATATGGTGAGAAAAGGGTCTGGTGTTATGTTTTACTATAAGTCTTTGATCTGTATCCAAATATAAGAGACCAGAAAGAGTGGAGCTTTGAGCATGGCCACAGCTGTACTTGTACGTGACTGTTTGCACTTATCACATCGGGGAAATGTCAGGGTATATAGTGTATTGTATTGTATAAGTCGATGTCTAACATTAATGGAACTGTTTTATATCTTAGGCTTGCCTTTCATGATTCGTCAATCATTTCAATACCCAGCTCCACCACCTAAGTGTTCCTTGTATTGGTTTCAGACACTACAACATACGAGATCGACCCATGCTGTTATGATCACGTGGCGATTGTGTCCTAATATTCCTTATCTGTAGGTATCCAAAAAAAGTGTGTTGATGGTAGGCTATGAGACTGTTGCAATCGTAGGAAGGATTACAGTTTAAAGAACAATGTTTTTGTCTTTCCAGATGTAAAAAAAAATGAATTAATGGAATTTTCTAGACCTGGAGGGCCAGGTTTTTTTTTTTGTAGATAGGCTTAGGTGAATTCAGAGAAGACTGAATTTGCCACCATGTTCCTAAAGAGTTGACTGGGCTGGTTATGTATAATGGAATTTTTACCTTGACCGGATTGTTCAATAGCACAGGAAAAGACGTATAGCCGCAGGCCGTCTGTTTAATCTGAAGCCAAGAAGCTGTTGCTATTAGAGCGGGGTCGGCTGTTAGGCTTTTGCTCTGAAGGGACAAATCTCTAAAGTATGCAGTCCAGTAATAAAATTGAAATTGATGGAGTCCACCTTTTAACTTTTCCTTATACAGATTTGAGATATTTTGCATATTCCTGCGCCTTTTTTGTCCCAAATTAATGATGGAATCCAATTTCTCGAAGAAGCATAATGGTAGGTAGGCCGAAAGGCATTGACACATGTACCTGAATCTAGGGAGCATGACCAATTGTAAGGCCTTAATGTGGGCAACTGTTTTAACAAAGCTGTGGGTCTTCCTGTTATAGTTGGCCTTTAAGAGATCACCATATTTTTGTGGTGCACTAACAGCATTGTGCATGGAAAACCTAGGTCTACTTTATCAGGTATTGAAAACAATTTGCTCTTTCCACAATGTTCAATCAAACACGATAGAGTTGGAAGAGAAATTTTAGGTTAGGTCACCAGCATCAAGAAGAGGTCCCTGGATTGTTGTTAACGTAGCCTGCTGATGAAGTCAGGTTCACCCTATTAACTGGGCCTGATTATTTGATGTCTGGATTCTAGGTCCTCAACCTTTGCTTGTTGTCCGTCTTGATGGAGCTGCAAATTGACTCCAAATCATCAATCAGACTGTTGTGTTGTTGATGCCAGTTTCAGGGGCAGAGACGCTCTCTGGAATCTGTGATATCCAACTGGGGTTTTAAATTTGAATTGATAAATTTACAAATTTATCCACTGGTATTTGTTCAAATTTGTGATTTTAACAAAGCACATTTGATGGCAATGGTTCCTTTGACTAAGTCATTGATGCTGCAGAGCCCGTTTCCACTGTTCCAGGGATCGTCTCCTGGGTTTTGGCCAAACTTTTCTTCATTAAAACAGAAGTCTGATATTGTACCATTGGGTGCAGTTTTTCTCATTCTTCTTGGTTATTGTTTTAGGAGCCATAGTGTAAAAGGTTTAGAAAAGTGACAGGGCAAACAATTTTATAGTGGACTGCAAGTGCTGCGACAGCTGGGTAGAAATTGACAAAATAGCTTCAAGGGATACAACCATATCCTACGCGTATATCGAAAAAAACCTGCTTCGTGACATGTTTCTGTCCACAAATGTATGTGATATGAAAGGTCTATCCTTGGTTCACTAAGAAAAATGATTTGTCCATTTAAACACACTCTCTGAATGTTTTCAGATACGTTCAATTCCGATAATTTATACGTGAGAACATCTTCAATGCATCAAAAAATAAAATGTAAGATCCAGCCAAAATGCTCCCACCATTTATTCAAATTCGGGATAATTGAGATGGAAGCCTGAGCCCGTGATCATCTTCCACACCACATACCCGTTTATGCACTTAGTTTCATCTCTGCAATTTTACATAACGATCTTTGGGTTGAAAAGAGCCGATCGAGCCCAGATGTGGTGCTGACTTGACCCATGCAGTCAGCTTCATCGCAGCTCCTCTGCTGAATACTAATGTACACCTGCTAATGGTTGCGCAGGCTAAATAGATGTCTTGTATCCATTCAGAGTCAGATCTTGTGGTTTTTCGTATCTGCTCTCTTTAACCCTTGTTTTCCCTTCAGACATCATATTAGTACGCTGGGATAGTTTTCCTTCAATCATGCATCCGTTTTCTATGTGCCGAGCACTGAATTGCAACTCCTCGTATGCTATGTTACCGATTTCTAACACGTATACATAACTGTGGGAATTAGTTTCAAGTCTCTCTCCCACAATTCTCTCCATTTCTTCCTCTTGTCTCTTTTTCAAGTTAGAAATCCTCTTAAGAGAGGTTTTCCAAAATAACATTATCTTCAAACAAACATTTCACTTTTAATCATTGCATTTTTTCTCCCTTATACAATCCACCGTGGTATTGCAGGCCCTTTTGAAGCTGTTCTTTTTCTGAGCGTCCTCTGGGATTCGCTCCCCTGTGGCCTCTCTGCTTACACCAAAGCCTCTCTTTTCAAACCCAGCTTTGAGTAAAGAAGGAAAATGGGTGGAAAATAGAAAGCTCATAGGGAAATAGGTGGTGAACTGATGAACAATTCACTGGTGCATACCTGACAGGAATAGCGATTTTATCACCTTGTCTGTTCTCAGTAACACAGAAATATGATTTCTCACTGGACATTCACACGTCAGTCAAGAAGTTAGGCAGATAATACTCAGACACACATACACACAGTTAACCCACAGTCAGTTCATTACTCACATTCATGCATGCTGTGAGGACCAAGCCAAGAAGGACAAAAGTGCAAAGCCTTTCAAATTGCTTTTGTTAATATATTGTTATCTCAGAAACCCTCACGATTCATTTTAAAAATAATTTGATTGAACAATTATTTCCATTTCTCTTATTTAAAGATTAGGTTTATCTTTCTTCTTGGACAGTCCTTGGCCTCATCTCTGAACACCTAATGAGACATGTCACTCTATGTATATGAATGTGTTACTGTGTAATGTCTTTCAGTGTCAAATCAGAATGTGTATGTCTTTAAATTATTTTCACCCGTTTGTAGGAACTTATTCTGGTTATGGTTGGGGTTTTGGAGTATCCTGGTTATGTATTCACTAATGCAAACAATATATCCTAGTTTCAGCAACCTGCATAAGCCTCTACTCCAAAGAACCTGTAAATGGTAGCCGATAAAAACTGGGATACTTTTGCATATATGTTGTATGCAACCACACCGGTTTAAGTAATGTTTAGTTAGCAGTAAATTGATCTTATTTATATAGAGATGAAAAAGCTTGTTATGACAGTATCTGCTGTTAGGCAGCCCTGATTTATGTGGCTTTATTTTGACCATGGAAGATAATGACTGTTATCACAGTTTTAAGCGAAAAAAAATGAGGCCAGGATGATTCATATTTGAATGTTCCATCAACATGCTCGTGTGATTTATAAATAAATGCTGTACAAGTGCAAAGACAGGAATAAAAAAGGCTTCAGCTGAAGGGAAACCGCAATTTGACAGCCATGTCAAAGTCTCACCCGTGACTGATGTATCGATTGAAGGAAGCAGGAATGAAGTGTGCTGTACAGTAATTTGTAATCTCCATGTATAGTATTCAGAAATGTTCAGTATGTCTATATTTGTTTCTCTGGATTCAACCCAAAAGAGAGATGCAATGCCGATCAAACAGAACCTGTCCCACGTCATCGCAATAAACCATTTAGAACATATCCCATTATCACTGTAATTAAGCAAACTATGTGGTCACACGCAATCTTTTGATGAGATAAATGAGGATATAAACTGATGAAACCTGGACTTCCTGACTTTGCTAAATGCAAAGTTTTGACTAAACAGTGTTAAATAATAGTTTGCCATTTTTAGCTCTCCAAAGCTGTCCATGCATAGAGTTAGATTAGAAGATACTTCTCATCTGATCTGTACGTTATATAAATACGAAGCCAGCAGCCCCTTAGCTTAGCTTAGCATAAATACAGAAAAAAAAAACCACAACTTGTTTTACTTTGAAATTGGTATGAATTGAACTGTGTGTCAATTAGTACGCTTCAGAGGCGATCGTAGGCAGATTTTACATTTTAATTTGTTTTACTCTTGGATGAATCCTGGCCAGCTGTTTACTCGTGTTAGTCTGTTTTGTCAGAATCGTGCATATAGGCACATATTAAAAGACAGCGGAATGAACACATGAACAATCAACACATAAACCCACATAGGCCATATAAAGACGCACGTGCAAAATCGATGAGCCGTCTGAGTGGGCATTTACTGAACAATCACAAACAGGACCTGCACAAAAGAGCCCCACAGCAAATCCTCAGTGAATAGCATTACCTGATAACATCTGATTGAGAAAACACCCCCAAACACTTGATATTGTTGTGTGTCCGGGTCTATTTCTACATTTCCTCTTAGACAATCAAGCATTGCTGTGAAAGCAACACGAGCCTGTGGAATCTGAAGGCTAAGGCTGAATCCAGGAGGGCACATAAAACAGTGACCTACCACTGTGTTTTCAAGTTATGATTTATGGATCGCCCGATGCTATTCTTTGTTCTATTCAAAGCGCTGACAGCTGATAAGGCCCGGCACAATGGCCAGATTAGAGGCACGATTGGACACATCCCGGAGACGTGTAGTGTTTAAAATCTCCTCACTGCCTGTAATTCTGCTCCTCTCTACCCCAACCCTGTAACAACAGACCCTTGATAATGTTATTGCTCATGGTTCATGACCAGGGAAGATAAGAGAAATAGGTTTCTTTAAGCCCTGCACAGGCTTAACCTATGACTCTACTTATAGCAAGCCCCAAAGACCCAGACAACCCGGTTAGCTTTAGTTTTTTTTACAATACCTCAATACGGTACGTGACAGAATTTAATACTTCCACTGTACTCTATGTGTTGTGTGCAGGAATGAAAACATTTACAACTTATGCAAATCCATATCCGCAGTTTGAAAGGCTCCACAGAATGCAATTCACGTGAGCCATTCAGCAGACTCATCATCCACATTACTCAAGCTCACGTGCAATGTGTTACTTTGAACATTTTGGGTTGAAAAACCTCAAATAGGTTATTAAATAATTATTTTTTTTTTAACTATGGCAGTACTTGCTTTCATTTTATTTTTTTTCTAGTTCATTTATGTATATTTCTGGCAATAAACCTTATTCTAATTAAAATGATTTATAAAATAATAATATCATTAAATATTGTTGTAACTGCAAGTAATGCTGAGATTACAGTTGTGACCCATTCTCACAATGACCTAAATAACCTAAATAAGAAATGACAGAGGATTTTTACATGCACCTGTAGCTGATATCGCCAAAGTTGTGTTTTTACAAAATGAAAAGTTGGTATCTAGCTCACCATCTTTCAAGTTAGCACGCCTCAACATTAACCAAAGCACAGTATCTGACATAACCCTCCCCCAAGAGAAACAGCTTGGATATACAGAGAACAGTGGGATGGGGGATCTGACAACAGGTATACCATTGGGTTATAAAATGAGCACCTCCTATCCAGATGTTTAACTGAATTCAGCCTTCAGCACTTCCAGCAGGATCAACCATAAATTCCGGTTTCCTGAAACAGCCTACCCTGTACCTGCTCACATTTCTAATTAAGCCCACACACAGCATCGCTATTCTTTCATTCTGCACGGATGCGGCACCTATATTTAGACTAATCATTCCATTACTTTATAAATCATTCCTTAGTTTACTTTCCATTGGTCAAATTACCGAGCAAGTGAGTCGACCCTTATTTTTCTCAACAGTTTAGGAACCATAACATGCATCTTGGCCTGTTATGTCACAACATTGTGTGAGAGCAATGTTGTCATATTGCTGTAAACCCAGTATATTTAATTTATTACTCCTATTTTATTAAATTTAAATTCTTAAAATATATTTATTAAGGCAGTTTAACAAAGTGAGTGTGTGTTTTTTATCCTCTGCACCATGATAATTAACACGTTTGTTGCTGGGGCCTGTTTACCTATCACCAGACACAATGTTGATACTGATCGACATTGACAAATCCCAAATTATGTTTAATGTTTATTTTTTTGTTTTGTTTTTTACATTAAAAAAGCATTTCTTTCTACAATGTATGTGCACGACAAATACAATAAGTAAGTGGAGTTAGAGTCAGGCAGTGTTTGTGGTCATGGCAAATATGGCTTGGGTAAGAAGTTAAGTTTAGGATCCTTTTAGACATTAATTTACATTTAGCCACAAGAGTCTCCATTGGCCAGAACACAATTATGATTGTGTTCATTCTTCAGCTTCATTCAAATCAGAGCTGACCCATCTCCAGTCTGCACATTAGCAGTTTAATTTCAACAACAGCTAACAGCTATCCATAACAACACAATGCTTGGATGATTGTCATAGAGGGACAATAAACGTAACCATTTTAATAATCCCAACATGTGCTCCCAATCAGATCTGCCAGCTCTCATAATTCTAAGATAGATGATGTGCAATATGTTTCGAAATAACACCCTGATAGTGTTCAAAGTACTTAAATTCATAAATGCAAAAGGCTATGTGTCGGCAAAAGCACTCATAAAGTTAAGAGATTTTCTGTTTCTACTGCCATAACCAAGAATAGCCTCTAATGCAGCTATCCTTTTGTTGTTTTACAACGAATATGAATGCAAATGCTGAAACGCGTCTGATGCTAGAGCATAACAGGGCTGCCTCTCAAAACTCCTCATCATGAATCATGACAAATGGAAAATCTCCGTTCAGTCCAGAAGAGCAGTGACAAATTATTGGAGCCCTTATTTCGAGAGGCCTCTGAAACTGGGTTGAACAATTGATAATGGTAATGCAGTCTTCAAACCTGTGAGTGAGTTGCAGTCTGAAGGTTAAATATGATCAGTGAAATTGAATCTGACAAAGCTACATTACAATCCATCTTGGGATATTAAACATTTCAAATTTTCTGAATTAAGGACTAATAAGGCTGCTGAGATGAGTGCGAGATGGATGGTGTTGGTTAACAATCACAAAACAGATCTGATGGGAGTAAATGGCATCCGAGTTGACATATGATATTGTTGAAGGGGAGAAATGAAGTCTTAAATTGTTTGGCATCCTCTGAGATTTAGAACATTACTTTTCAGAGCATTTTCTGTGAAAACGGAAAACAATAAATATATTGATTCTTGTTGGAACAACTAAACTTGCTGCTTTTCTTTAAGATCAGCCCTCAGTGTGTGAGCTAGCTTGAAAGCAAGGAATCATTATCCATCTGTTCTTTGCATATCTTTAGAAATGATCGTTGGATCTACTTCACACTTGGTAGGAGTGATGCTGGGGAACCTGTGGAGGGCTTCATCGAATGTGGTGCACTTTGGACATGCAACACCTTCGATAGTAATAAACTTTGGATAAACAAACAAAACAGCGCTCTGTGCAGCAGCAGGGCTTTACAGCTGACGTTTGCTCCTTGACTGCAGTTCGCTTTTGCTGCTAGACTCTAGATAATGCCTTCATAAGTTATACGTTTGCCGTACAAACGTGTAACTTCACTGACACCAAAGTACTTTCACTCATTAAGTCCATGCTCTACTTTATAACTCCGGTGGTTACATACAAGCAAACTACTAGTATGCACATTTGTAATTGAATACCTCCATTAAGTGTATTTCACAGAGGATGAAGCCTGTTCTACTTGTTGATTTATTCCATGCTTTACTTAATAACCGAGGGGTTTTTGTTAAATCAAGTGACTATTATGCCAATTACCTACTCCAAGTGTATTTCACCAATATTCCTGACCATGAGTAACCCAGACCTTTGTGATTTTTTTAAGGGCAAGATCTTTTTATTTAAAGGCCCCAGGCAAACGCTGACCTGCTTTACTTTTCACCCTTGCTCTCCCTGGGAATGTTGGTATCAGCAGTGGTAGAAGAAGTACACAAAGATATTTCCAAAGTAGAACTTTTAACCAGTCAAACAAATACTAAATAATAATTTACTAAATAATAATCAATCACATTTTATATGTCATATTTTGGGATTCAGATCTTAATCTGCAACGTAACCAGTAACATTTATCTGTGAGGTTTAAGTACACAGTGGGTCGCAGATGTTTTAGTGTTTTGGGGGCCTTATGTAAGTTATTTCAGGGTACAATGAGTTAGAGTAGTAACTTCATTTAAGGAGCAATATTCAGATCATTAAAATTCAGATCATTAATATAGAAGCAAACATATATATTTATAGATATATATAGTATATCTATATATATATATATATATATATATATAGATTTAATGTCTACCTTAGCAGAGACACTCTCCCTCTGTGGGTGTTGTTATGATAGCTTCACCTTGCTCTGTTGTAATGATACCTGCTAGCAACAGGCAAGTATTCAGTCCATTTTGAACAGGCATGTTTTGAACGGGCACTGCACTAGTATTTTTAATAAGCCGACCCTGTTATCTGTCGCCTTTGGAAATGGTTATCCGGAGATTAAACATCAGGCTGTCCTTAATGGAGTAAATTACATTAATAACCTGGATTATGGCTAATGCTCCTCTTTTTTCCTGGTAGGATAATTTGCATGATGTTTTGAACAAACACAAAAGAAAACAAATATCAAGCAAGGATTGTCTGATCAGAGCTTGGCAATGGTAACTAGGCACGGCAGGCCTGTAGAGCTTTGGATTTTTACACATGGGAAACAGCGTGCATGTGACTCTAGTAAGAGATACTCAGTTTTTACAGTTTTTGGAGGTTGGTGTCTTTTTTAACCTAAACAAAGCCTAAAATACATGTGTTAGAAATGGATTTAACTGAGCTTTATGTCTAATTAGGGGTATGGCATGGGCTAAACTACTTCAATTTGTTGGGTTATAGATTGCATACCAAAAAAACGTGGAACATCCGATGTGTCGAAGCTAGGATCCAGATATATCAGAGTTCAGATTAACAATATCCAAGGCGCTCTGTATTTGGGTTTGGGATGTTTACACTCCAGCAACACCAACCACACTAGTGTTAAATAGTGTGCTATTGCCAAACTCAGCAGTTTCTCTGTTAAAAATGAACCATATTAAAAATGAACCATTAAAAATACAAAGAGTAAATCATAATAGACCTTTCTCACAGCAGACATTTTGACTTTTGACTGCAGGAAAAACACATGCGGAACCGCAAACATTAACAATAATTATGTTCCATTAAGTGTCCCAGGAAGCCTCTCCAGTTAGCCAGCATATACATTACCAAACCCTAGAACTGGCAAACCCATAGTACAGCCTTGTTTAATGCCATTAATTCCTACTGTGCTTTTTCTATGCTTGGATGTGTTTAAGTATGTTTAAGTATGTTGAAAGCTTAATAATGCTGTATGGTTACAAGGTCAACTCTGCAAGGGACTAACAATGCTGCTTTATTTCCATCCATTTTTACATGGGTCATCATCTGGTGAGGATTTACTGCTATGCAGCCTTAGTCTTTAGCGTCATATCATGTGTGCAGCCATCAATACCCTATTAAATGTTTTTTTGTTTCAAAGCGAATCAGCTGTCAGTCAACTCAAAGGGTTGTCTCGACAGGTCAGCTTTTTTATAAATTAATTTTTTCTCATTTAATTATTTATTTTACATCTGTGGGAAATCAAGGACCCATTATTTAAAAAGAACGACTGCCAATTTTAGGTGGTACTTCTGCCACTTTTATCGTTGTGAACGGTATTTGCCATGCTACAATGGAAAACTTGACAACCACAGCAAAACGCTTCAACGTGTAAAGAAACTGGTGTACAAAGTTGGCAGCGCAACAAAGTTTGACTAAGTGTGTGTGTTTGTGTGTGCCTGTGTGTGCTGCATGTTGGGGGAATAGCTGTTTATGAGGGGATCTTGACGATTTATTCCAGACAGCTGCATTGTTGACAGGCCATCATTAGCAGAGTGATTCCTCAGGTTGTTTCATTCCCCGGTGGCCAAGACAAACTGCACAAGATCTTAATTGCTGGTATGAATAAAAGTTCATTTTTCAAGGGGCTGGTATCATTATAAATGCAGTATAAAAGATTACCAGGAAGATGAATATGTCAAGTTCTGTTCTCTCACACTCCCGCAATAAAGAGGCTAATAAACCTGAGATGGGCCAGAGGGTTATTCGGGGACAATAGAGAAGATAAATGCTGTTTATCTCCAATTACAGTACATTCTTATTACTGTCTAAGTTAAGAAGGGTGTAAGAAAGAGAGAGGCAGTTGTAGAGAGCAAAAAGAGACAAAGAACATTTCAAGCCTTGGAGAGAGCCTCTTCTAAAAGCTTTTCTTTGGATAAAAAACACCTAATCGTATTTGCTATTGTCGAGAAAATGTCCTATGACAGATAAATGAGTGGTTGTCTGAGTTTTGAATGCTTGTGAAGTCAAAAAAGTAGCACTGAAAGCCACTCTGTACAAACCCGCAGTCTGGAGAATGCTGTGTGGTAAAATGCTACCCATAATTATTGTAGTCAAGAGACTGTGGAAGAGAAGGTATTAGGACTGGTCTCTCGGGATGGGCACTGGAAGTTAGGGGCCTTAGTGTAATATAGCATGGGAATAATGATGAGCCATATATCCCCAATATCCACTTCCCTAATGGCCATTTTCTTCAGTGAGGCATTACTGCACAGTTCCCAGTTCTCATACTTTAACAAAGGCTCTTCACTATTCTGGGGTACGCTCAAGTGACACTCTAGGGTGGAAACATTTATCAAATTAATCTAGTTACTTTTTAATGCTGTTTACATATTTAAAAATGTCAATATAGTCAATAATTTAGATTTTATATCATTGACAGAGTTTGGATTCATTCAGGGAGCTCACTGAACCCACTAGTGGCTGTAGTCAAACATGCATTTGATTTAAATAATATTTATAATCTTTATGATAACACAGAGCTAATAATTTATTATAATGATAAATAATATCCAACGTTTATGTCTTCTTATTGACAGAGTAAGAAATCTACATGTCTTTTATGTACTTCTATTAAGTAATGTAAACAAAGAACACCAGACAGGAGAGTAAAGCACTTATCCTCTTATGTTTATTCCTTATAAAAAGAAAGGATTTGTATAGTGATATTTACTGGACGTGACATACAATATAGCCAAAAGATAGTAGGAAAGCTCCCTGGCAATCTCCCTCTAGCCAGCTGCCATATTAATTGTGTTTTTTCAACTTCACAAATCAGCCGTTCCTCATCCAATGCAACACTATCAATGATATCAAAAAGGATAAATACAAACCAGGCGTCCGCCAAATGTCCATAACTGTGCACTGCGCTGCACAGCCGCACCGCTAATGGCCAGTGGGAAAGTTAGAAAACAAAACTAATCAAACAGATTCCCAACCTGTCAAATACTGAGGCTTAGTTAGTTGCCCTAAGCTTCAAAACTATGATGCTCTTGGTAAACAGGAACCAGTTTAGGACGTGTCAGAGACAGCGTGTCAGTTTTTGTGTCTTCACAAAAGATACTTCCATCTTTACACAAAAATATTTTATTTGACATTTACTTGACTGAGTAACCACTCAAATGAAAACCAACCAAATAACTAGTGTCGTGACTAGAAAGTGAAAAAATGAGTCGCGTGACGAGCAACTCACGTGACTAACAACTGACATAAGGAAATCGGTTTCACCCGGGACACGAAACATGGTCTCCTGGGTGTGAGTCCTGTGTTCTGCCACCACTCCCTACACCCTATGTGAACTATTGTGCTTCGCATTACGTCATTTGCTCTGAGAGTCTGATAATGACTTGGGTTGGGTTTACATTTGAGTTAGTTGAAACCCCAGTGAGTTGCGTACAGACGCTCAAAGGTGTCTCTGTGCTTTGGAGTCGAAAATGCAATGAAAACTAAAATGCACCTGCTGTTGTCTGATTATTATTTTACCTTATATAAAAGGCCTGTGAACATTTCAACCAACCCTTAATGTTCAAACTGTGCCTCTGCTTGAGAGTGTTAAAACTCAACAGCAATGTCTTCTTACCAGAAATCATGACAGGGTTACTAGAGATAATCCAAAAACCTTGTTGGGACAAGTTTCAGAAAGAAACTATGGTTGCCACATGAAACTGCTCACAACATTGCTGTTGAATTTTAAGGAAAACAACACAAGCCAAGTGCCAATTAGTCCCGTTATAGTCTAGAGAAGGCAGACATGTCTACGGTTGATATCGCCAGAAATTAGGGAAGTCACACCGAAACATTAGTTATTTTGGGATGAGCTGTCCTTTAAGAGTCGGTGATTACATGCCACACTGAGGTTTACAGCTGCTCTCCAGTTTGTATGTGTCTTTTTTTCAAGACATCGGACACAAACCTGGCTTTAGTATGCCATTTGAACTGATGAAAATTCAAAATAAATGGCTGTTTTTCTTATTTCTTGAAAAGGTGAGAATTTGAACACAAAGTTTTTGGTCGGGTTTCAGGACAATGTTTTTAAGTAGGCGCAATGACACTATATGCCACAATACAATTTATGATTGGCACAAAGTTGGGTACAGCAATGTTGTGTCTAAGATTTTTGGCAGTGTTCGGTAGTTAAGTCAAACTTTTGAAGTATTTCCACTCCCCACTGAAATCTGAATAACTACAGGAAGAGTTTGCAGATACGATTGTATGAATCATGAAGGCAGGCTTGATGTCAATTTCTGACTTTGAGGAGCCCATGGTGGGTTTTAGCTCTAAGGCTATACTGCTGCTTAGCCCTGAGTCTCTCTGGCAGCACTTCCTCTCAGGCTATGTACAATCTGGACTCCTGCACTGTGGTGGGCAGACGGTTGTTCCAGCCATCACACTCACAGTAGCATAACCCAAAGCATCTGACTGACGGGGAGCACTGAGTTCTGCCTAAGAGAACTGGTTCAGTGCACAAGGTCCCTTTACTTTCTGCAATCACACACACTTCTAGTGCTTGTGTTTTTCCTCATGAGTTAGAAGACATGTTGTATATATTAAGATCAATTTTCACTTTCACTGTGTTAAATCTTTTAACCAACATCACTCCTGATTGTTACTAACAAATATTCATTCATTTTTAAGAATTTTAACCCTTTAAATGTCTGTTTACATATTGCCATGGTGTTGTTTTTAGAAGAAAAGCACCATACAATGAGTAGTTTCCATATAGTAAATGCTGGATGTCATTTTTTGGGGGGATAATCAGAGTCTGGGATATTTCCATGATTAGCAACACCACTGATTTTGATGCATTTTTATTTTATGTGCAGTGGCAGAGAAAGGAAAAACCTCTTGGTAGCTTAGGGGACCAACATATGCCCAACTTAAACTGCTTTCAGAATACTATATATTAATATATATTTATAATATATATTAATATATATCAAACATGAGAAAACAGAAAGAGGGAGAGAGACAGGATCTGCAGAGCAACATGATTTCTATCTTTCTAGTTGCACAGATACATACACACACACACACACACACACATATTGCTCTCCGACAACCATATCAACACACACAGAATTTTAGTTGCATACATTTGCTACAGACCTCCATAATATAGCAGAAATGCCCCTCGTGGAAACCAGAAAAATCTGATGTATTTGCAAAATAGGGTTAACTTGAAAGAAATATGGTGAAAAAAAAAATAAAAAAATCTCTCTCTCTATATATATATATATATATATATAGATATGGCCTGAAATGAAAATATGATTTTGTATTGTTATGGAGATGGGATCAAAAACTGTGGCTCGATTTATCAAATGAGACAGGTTGAAATTCCAAAATTTTGAAACAAAAACTAGAACACTTAATTAGGTTTAGGGAAAGATGGTTGGGCTTTAAATAAGGGCATTATCAACGTCGACACGTGTGGTATATTTTCAGGTCTTGCACAATACAGCGAAGGCCCCACGTGTCTTTGTTTTAGATAAGAAGTAGATGTGCAGGACACCAGGGTCCAACGGGCAAAATGTGTAGAATGAGGGGCCCCATACATGATCTGGACTTCAGCCCAAATGTGAATAACATGTACCCTATATAAGAAGGGGTGAGAGCACGGAAAAGTAGGACTCTCACATTCGACTCGAGACCTCCGGGCGCTCTAGACGTCATGACATGTGTTGCTTGTTTGTAATAAACTTCATTGTACCAGCAAGAACAGTGTCCGCGGAGCATCCTTCCTCATCACTTCAACAGCACTGTCGCATGAAAGATACGACACACGTAACACTGCCTAATAATGAAGCATTACATTACATTACATTACAGTCATTTAGCAGACGCTTTTATCCAAAGCGACTTACAGGAAGAAGCAGAAGGGAAGCAGAAGGGTATACAGTGAAGTTAGTTGAATGCCTGGTTCGTCTCATACAGACACTAAAGGGTGCCTTGTGCGTATGTATCAGATGCTGCGGGGCGTGACAAAGCGTTGGTTTGTGATGCCCTGGGAATGAGAACCGTCTGAGATATGATGAACCAACCATATCATGACCTCTGCATAGAAATGAAGCCTCCCACGTCTGCAGGTAAAATCTGGTTATCTCTGCTTGTTTTTCTAATTAATGATTTAAGGTTACATTATTCAATCATGCCGTTGTTGTCTCTATTGCTTCTAACTAGTTTCTTACAAAATGTCATCCATCAATGTAAATGGCAGCTTTGTTACTATGAAGGGTATAATTAATTGGATTAAAATTATAGCTGGCAACATTAGTTAAAGGAGCTGTATATAATATTCTGAACAGTAATATAGTACCAAATAACTATTAGGTAGTTAAGATGTAGTGGAGTATTGTCTATCTGAGCAGAGAATAAAGTTGGCCGTCCCTCTGTGTGTGTTGTTATCCGAGCCTCTCCAGATCACCCTTTAGGTAAACACTTTTAGTTTTGTCAGCATGCTGTTGTTTGCGCAGTTAGCACTGTTAGCTGTGAGATGCATGCTCGCCTTCACTATTTTGAGTGCGTTAAGAGGCAATCGAAATGCTCCAAGTCTCGGATATTGCACCTTTAAGCTTCTCTTAACATTTGACAGAGACGAATAGAAAATGTTTAGCTTCAGCTAGCAAAAGTTCTGTAGGCATTAAAGCTTCTTTTTACACATTTTAGAAAATCTTGCTATTTAAATTGATGAATGAGATTCCTTAGTGTAGCAGTAGCCAAAGCATGTTATATGAAATATATTTAATATTTTCTAGCTTTGAAAACGTTTATTCTGGTAGAAGGATGGTTTTACAGAACAAGTGTAGTAAACTTATGGTATTTTGCATATTTAGGGGCATACCTTCCTAACATGGGAGGGTATGTATCCTTAACATCAGGCAGCTTCAGAAAATCACAGAGCATCTTAACACATGGAATTGTCCAACTGGTCCTGATGCTGAATACAATAGCCAGAACAAATACTTATAATAATTAATTTGTATCTGTGGTCTGACCTCGGCCTCCAGTACCATTAGCCCATCTGTGATGACTTCTACAACATTAAGTATCATCCATCCATCCATTTTCCGTAACCTGCTTATCCAGTTAAGGGTCGCAGGGGTGCTGGAGCCGATCTCAGCTGTCAATGGGTGAAGGCAGGGTTCACCCTGGACAGGTCTCCAGCCTATCGCAGGGCAGACATATAGAGACAAACAACCACTCACACTCACATTCACACCTACGGGCAATTTAGAGTCTTCAATGCACCTAAGCTGCATGTCTTTGGACTGTGGGAGGAAGCCGGAGAACCCGGAGAGAACCCACGCTGACACGGGGAGAACATGCAAACTCCACACAGAAGGTTGTCCAGCCCGGGAATTGAACCCAGGCCCCTCTTGCTGTGAGGCGACAGTGCTAACCACTACACCACCGTGCAGCCCACATTAAGTATCAGAGTATGTCAAATTGTTGTTTTTATCATCATCATTAGCATATAATGAAACTAATGTTGAATGTGTTATTTTGGTTTTAAAACCCATCAAATGATGAATTCCCCAAAAACTCATTAAAGGGTGTCCTTCTACTTTATAGTCACACCTGATCATTCAGAATGAAACTAAATGTTTGTTAAATCGCTTGGCCCTGAACTCAAAATCAATAGAACTTTAACTCCATTACTTTAGTTTACTTTAGTTTCGTTAGCATAAAACTATACTGCTTAATAAAGAAAGGCAAATACGGTTGAATGAGAAGTAAGCCCAGAGGGTTTGTGGGTAAATTACTTTCCTGCTGTTCACAAAAGCCACACTGCAGCCCTACAATTTATGCACAACTCCTAATTGCTGCTCATATGTATAGTCTTGGATGTGGCCCGTTTCCAATATTAGTATTAACTGACAGGAATATTCAGAAGACAAGTGTGTGCAGAGCAACAATAACACAAGTTGACACATCTGCTTCTGTTTCCAATACATTTTGGTTACAGTACAGTATGTCCCATCCAGTTTTGACTGAATGGTGCCGTCCTCCCAAATGGCAATCGAATCAGACATTTGGAATTCTTTCCATTGCTGGGTCTCATTGTCCTTCATGCCATTTAGTTTTCCTTTAGGATTAATAAAGTGCACCTGATCTCATGCCAACACTGGCTCAGCAAAACCAACAAAAATATGACAGATGTCTCAGGTGAATGAGATCACTATCGTTTATTGTCAGGGCCAGTGCCAGTACTCCCTCTCATTCACACGTTGGCCTGTGTATCTGCTGATTTCAGCAGTTATTGTTACATTTTTTATTTCTACGGTGAAGAAAAGATTTTCTTCCCCCCATGAAATGTTTGACATTCTTTGCCGTAACACTATGAGTTGTACTTTAGGTTGGTTAGCTCTGTAGTGTGAGTGGGAAGAATGGATCAGCATGCGGGTGTTCATTTTCCAGAAAAACTTGTTAATGAGAACAAACTTTCTGGTACACAAAACACTCACTTACTTGAATTTCCTGGAGAGTGAAAAACACAGACCGACCTGTTTGCTGTCTTCCAAGAACGTTTGTACCCTGTCAGCTGCTGTCTGAGGCCAATAAGGGAGGATATCTGGAATTAGTGCCACTTTAACCCAGGTGGCAAATCCCCCTCATTTCAAGCCAGCTTGTAGTCAAATGCACATTGACAAATAAATGTTAATCAACTGTAACC
Organism: Anoplopoma fimbria; assembly: GCF_027596085.1. Lineage (NCBI taxonomy): Eukaryota > Metazoa > Chordata > Actinopteri > Perciformes > Anoplopomatidae > Anoplopoma > Anoplopoma fimbria. The sequence goes on from NC_072450.1 coordinate 31,368,496, forward strand.
TCTAAACAGGCTTAGGTAAAACATAAAAAGTGTTAGTGAAGTAAAGAAACAAGTAAATGTTCCCTTCTTTGGAACTGACCAACCTTACAGGAAGATGGGTTAAAAGAGGAGATTGCTTCATTGCTTCATATAGTAGAGAACATGCACAGTAAAATCTGGTCACTAGCTGCACACAGTCAAATCATGAGGACAAATCATTATTTTCACTGATGCGACCCCATCTTTTCGAGAATAGCCTGACCCTTTGACTGAAATCACCTTTCAGTCCCCATGTTACAAGCATTTTCTCTTAAGATAACCATATATGATCTGTTCTAATTACAATAATTGATAACTGACAAGACATTTGAAGCAATGCATCTTATTTACAAGAGCACTTTAATTCCAGGATTAAAAATTACAGTAAAACTCCAGTTGCAGATATTGAATTGTATGGTACATGTAAAACTGCATCTTGAGACACTTTACAAAATATCTAAAGCAACAACTGTAGCACACCATCAAATGACTTCCAAAAATCTGCATCCATGCAGTGTCCTACTAGCCATTTGGACATTTTAAGGAGCAAATTGCGGCTAAAATGGTCAAATAACTTTATATTTCAGCATACAAAACCAAAGCATATTTATTGAATTACTTAATGAAACTTGCATTTGGGTCATATATGCACAAACTATGCGAAGAAACTGGCCAAACTTTTCTCCTGTCTCTTCTCAACCTCTGTTCTGCAAGAAGTGAGGGCAGACACTGAAGTATGAAAGCCAAAGCAGCCAAACAGGGATCTTACAGTTGTTTCTTATCATACTTATAATATAAGGACTAACTAGCGCCACACTTTGACACAAGAACATCTTCTACGTGGATCGTCAGCTGGTGAGGATGCCAATTTTTTTTTTCCTGGAACATGCAGATTTATCCTCATGTCTTTTGCCACGATATCATGCATAGCCATAAAGTGTCTCATTACGACGGCTATTACAAGTTTCTGGTTCAACCGACTCATGGAATACCAGCTTAGCTACAGCTGATGAAATATGTCACTGACAGTTGACACGTCAATCCGCAGGCAGAAATGAAAAGTCTGCCTTTGTCTACTTCTCTCTGAAATCAAGGAGCCATTGGTACAAAAATGACTATACATTCAGTTCAGCCACCATCATTATACATTTCATGTGTATCTTCATCTAAAAAAATCCTGTTGCACGACTCACAAATAATAAAGCAAAGCAAACAGCATTATAATATTGTATTGATATGAAATGAGGTTTTCCCATCAGTTGTAAAGGAAATTGCTTACATTTACAGGCATTTAAAAAATAGTATACTTACATATGCATTAAAATATAATTTGGACTGAAGATTTTTCCTTCACTTACTAAACCTATTACGTACAGTAATAGGTTTAGTAAGTGATGCACAATTCAATCTGAGCAGACGAAGGGCACATTGAGCATACAATGAACAAGTAACTTATAATAATGCAAGTGGGAAATGCTAATCGTTATGACATGAAGCTTTCTGCCGGGCCTTGAATTACAGCAATGTTGGAACCCCTTAAACCAGTGTAGCTGCACACCAGAAGGTCAGTGGGTGGATATTTAAATCTCATTAGCATGTTGGATGTTTACTGATGTGGAAATGCTCTATTGAGAAGTTATGGCATCCAATCTTTAACATTATAGGACAGAATGTTAAAATAAAACGTATTGCAGAATGCAGCTTTTTGACTCTGTACATTCCAGTTAAATAATGGTATTGAAATTACAGGCTATTGACCAAAGCATACAATGACGTGACTGTGACATGTTTCTAAGAGCTGACAATATGACAATGGAGAAGAGCATTTGGCTGCACATCTATGAAGCCCATGTTTATAATGCATTTCAAACATATGATGCATTATATTCTTCTTATAACACTGTATGAATAAGCACTCGTGAATATTCCTAATGCTATATAACAATAATCCTAACAGGTTATTATATTCTTTATATGGTCAAGTATCATAATGCATTATAATTGCCGGTCACTCACTTATTTGTTTTAATATAATTCTGATTATAATAATATGCATTGTTATGCAATTATAAATGAATCTGAGTTAATTTAGATTAATTTACTTTAAAGGTGCTCAATATGAAATTAGCGATCCAGTGGAGCACGCTCACATGCACTTAAAGGCACACATGGCCGGCCCGTCTTTGTAAACAAAGCACAGAGAAACTCAGATTACGACACACACAGAGATCGAGCAACTTCAATCTTTGCTTCGCTAGGTATTTCTCCACTATATCTTTACATAGCGAATAAATGTTCGCTGCCATATTTATACTCTGAATATGAGAACCTTTAAATAAAACAATTTAAAAAAAAATCTGGTTAAATCTGTTAATTTACTTAAAGCAAACAAGGACCACTTACAGTAACTTATAATCCTATTATAATACAATTTAACAGTGATGCTTACGCATTATAAAACCATGGGAATAAAATAAAATAAAACATGATCCTTGCAAAGAAAAAATGACCAGCAATTATGAACCGTATAGTTTATTCTAAAATGCTTTATAATGTGTTTTGATGATTGTTATATAGCATTTTCAATATTGCTTATAATGCTTATAATAGTGCTTATAATTATCAAATGCTATAAGCATATTATAATGCATTATAAGTATGTTTAAAATGCATTATAGACATGGCCGTCATGAAAGTGTTGTTCGACATTAAGTACATTAGAGAATTCTGTAAAAATGCAAAAATGCACATTAAAAACATTTTGCTGTGTACTAGTTCAGAATACATCTGTCTTTACAAAGGCAATATAAATGAATGAGAATCTCAGTACGAAATTATCTCTTTATGTATTAACATAGAAACATAAAGTGTGTGTGATTCAATTATTCATTAAAAGACCTGCAGGTGCAGAACCACTGTGCTGCGGAGCGCACACGCACTCGGTTGCTTTGCATAACCAGAGAACTGTGAGGGAGCCTCGCAGCACATTGCAAGTACATTGACCTGACGATATACAGATGTGCTGCTGGTCACACTTAGAGTTTCCCATGGCAACACTAACTTATACAGAATATTAATGTTTTTAACACAATATGTTATTCTTAAGGCACAAGATGTCAGTTTGTTTCAGTGGGTCTGGGTGGATTCTCTGAGGAAAAAGGTCCTTGAAACAAGCGAGGAAGTGACCTTGTATGGCTATGGAAGAAGCCAGTGTTCAGAAGTTCAGACAAAAAAAAATCCTAGGGGGCTTACTTATGAAATATTGATGGCAAACATGTCAAAACTGGCACTGTGGAGATTTGCGTGAGATAGACAAATGAGCAGGTTTCCTTGACATTGCATCATAGATGACATTTTTGTTTGATATTATCAAATAAGTCAAAAGAAGTGGTGTGGGGGGGGGGGGGGGGGTAAGACGACGTGACCATAATGTTGAATCACATACAGAGAGAAAAAAGACGTTTGAGGTTTTGTTGATATATAATAAAGAGGAGATCTTTTGGAAAAAAAATACTCATCATCTTTGCTATTCTGCTGATGAACCACGGGCGGAGCTGCTGCGTGATGTTTTCCCGTTCTCACCCAGGGGTGTCCTAAATGTTAAATGTGTGTTATCCCATGACTGAAGCTGTAGATCAATGCTGGCAACATTTTAAAGAAACTCCTGAGTGCTTTTATGTCATACATCATTATTCACAGCGAAGGTAATAGAGTGGTCCAACCCTTTTCTCTCACTCTCTCTCCCTCATTTTTCCTCCCCAATTCCCAGCTCAGGAGGAACGTGCCATGATTGATGAAAAATCACTCCAAACTGCTCTAGAGAACTTTCCATTCACGACGAGGAAATTGGTCTTTTCTCCTCTATGCTCCATCTTGGACCCGGCTCTGCCCACTTCACTCGCTGAGCCTGACAATGAAATGATGATTAATATTGGCCTACATCAGCATCTAATTGCAACATTCCTTTGACTTTGATGCTACGGACAGCTAGCCAAATTAAATAGATATGTTTTGATTTCTGATGGTTAACTATGGCAACAGTCCTGTACGGACGAAGTTGGATAATTTGTTAATTTATCAATCCGTCACATATTGACTCATGGAGAATGTAATGCTGTCATGGCTCTGTCAGAGTTTCTTGTATCTCAGCAAATCTGTACTGGTAACTAAGAAATGAGTGCGTGTCCCATGAATACTGATTGGCATTACCGTCAGGGAGTTAGCCTTAAACACGCTCTATATGGGCTCACAGGCTACACTGAGACTTTAATTAGTCCTGATGGAGTCCGTACCTGAAAATAAGAGGTCTTCAAGGGTCATAAAAATAAACAAATAAGCATGCTATTTATTTTCTGCACTTTAATCAATTTATTCAAAAACTGACTAGGCTGAAATGAGTTGTTGTGCCTTCCATAATAATGGCAGTGTAACAAAAAATAGGAATGCTAGCTTTTGTAAACATTACCACAACCTTTTTCTGGATAATTTATTACGTGATGATGATCTTGTTTTTGCATCTTGACTACAAAGAGCCCTGTGCTCAACTTTCTTATCTTTGGGTGATATTAGATTTTTCTGAATCTTTTTAGGAGCACACGAACTGTGAATAAAAATATAATTATCGCCTCATTTGACGAGTGAAAACATTATTCGCTCAGACGTTCTCTCATCTGGACTGTGGTGGCTGGCCAGTAAGATTGAAAAAAGGGTTCAGAGAGACTTTAGCGGGAAAACCAACCTGAAACAATGATTGAGGAATGCAGAGAAATAATTCAAAATACAGGATTGATTATTAAAACAATGTTTCCGACTTGTGGCTGGCCAGTTTTTAAAGAAACCATAGGGTATATTTAATGACAACGTTCTTTGAAACAAAATTCTGTTTCATGATCAACGCAACGTGGTTACATTACGACCGTATCAACTCAACGACCATGAATAAGTAACAACCGCCTTTATCTGACCTTGTTAGGTAAGGCTACGTCACAAGTAGAACAGCGTTATGTAACCAGTGTAAAGTCAATGTTGACTTTGGTGTCACACAGGACACGAACGCCGTCTCCAGGGTGAAATCTGATGATCCTCCCATCCATCCATCATGGACTGTCTTGCTTGTTTTACTTGTTAGTATACCAAGTCACTTTCAATAACCATAACTGATATACTACACCACTCACTCTGTTTATCATTTTCTTTGACCATATGCAACAACATTGACATGTATGTTACAGTATGTATGTTATTAACAATATTAAGACCGCAACATTTTCAAGAAAACTAAATTATTTGATTAAGTCGGAATTGATCACTAATCAATGCTTGTATTCAGATGTTAGTGAAACATATCAGCCCGCAGTCGTTTGTCATTCCTCTCTCGAACAGTGCTTCATCTCCAGTGAATATATTATTTACATCAAAATAAAGGCCTTTTGTTTTATTTTAATAGCACTGAGAAAATGGCTCTGTGTCTGCAAAGTGGTTGCCAGTGGTTTTGCATGATTTTGTAATCTCTGATCTAATCGTTTACATTTTCAAAATTAATTGTTCAGGCGTTAAACCCTCCAAAAAATCCAGCGTTTCTTCTGCCAAAACAAACTATCCACTTTGATAAGTCATGGTAATAATGATCTCATTCATAAAACCATCTTTTATCCTCAGACTCAAATATCTAGCATCAGTTTTGTGCGTGTCAGAGACTGCGTGACAGTATACGCTAGCTACATGTATATAGTCCATTCAAACCTCCATCCTCACAAAGAGTTTAGGTTTGGGCAACAGAACCACTTCACATCAGACGTGACCAGCAGCCTCCTGGGGGAAAGTCCTGTGTTTGTTTCAGTTGCTCTCTTTTTTTAATTGTGACGTGGATGGGTTTACATTGGAGTGAGTTGAAAGCCTGGTGCGTGCAGATGTTAATTGATGAATTGCCAACTGATTGTGCTCCCAATTCTTGATGATTCATTTCAGGTGTGTGTGTCATGTGACTGCCTATATAAGCTGATGCACCTGCACAAAATAAATTGGAGTGTGTGTTTTCTCAGAACTTGAATGCAGTTGTGTTATTTGTCCTCCCAAGTTGATAGAACGTTTCGTAGGTATATCTAGCAGTCAAGCTCTGTTTAACAGGTTATGGGCCCAGGAGCGTTTGACGTTTGTGCACAGAGATATCCGGCGTGAGTAGGCACCGAGAGACATTTGTTTGTGAGCGAGTTTGAATACGTGTCTCACGGATTGGAGTGCCAGGACCATGAGCGAACGTACAAGTTCACGTTGGTCTCGTCTTGTGTTTGACGGAGACGAAAAGAACTATGAACTGTGGGAGACTAAGTTTTTGGGCCATATGCGGTTGCAGAAATTGAAGGACACAATTTTGAATCAACCAGCCGATGGCGCGGAAGAAAACGCACTGGCCGAGGATGCGGCGAAGAACGCAGAAGCGTACGCGGAATTGATCCAATTCCTTGATGACAAAAGTTTGTCTCTGGTCATGCGAGAGGCAGCGGATGACGGACGTGCAGCTCTCAGGATTTTACGCGACTATTATGCAGGCAAGGGTAAGCCCCGCATTGTATGCCTGTATACAGAACTGACTTCCTTGCAAAAGATGAGTTTTGAGAGTGTGACTGATTATGTCATACGCGCCGAGACTTCAATCACAGCACTGCGTAATGCTGGAGAGGTTTTAAGCGATGGATTATTGGTTGCAATGATTTTGAAGGGGCTGCCAGAATCATTTAAGCCTTTTTCCATTTTTATCACTCAAAGTGATGAGACTCTCTCTTTTGCCGAGTTCAAGACTAAGTTGCGCAGTTATGAGAGCACTGAAAGTATGCACACAGCTGCGGCTGACGACAAGTGTCATGGGGGCCCGTGCGCATCCAAGTAGGGCTGCCCCATCAGGTGCAAGTGCGCGCAGAACTGAGAGCGGGGACATTGTGTGTTTCCGTTGTGGCCAGAGAGGTCACAAGGTAAGAGACTGTCAGCGTGGTCAACAGTGGTACAGCCAGGGCGAGAATACCGCACGGCGAGGAGGATGGCGACAGCGGCAGCAGGACAACGCTCGCGGAGTGTACGAGGAGACGGATGACAGCACCTTCGCGTTCAAGCTTGTGACCAGCGAGCCAGGAAGCTGTGTCACCAGAAAGGGCCTGATGGTGGACACCGGTGCGACATCGCATATCATCACTGACTTGGCAAAGTTCAAGAGCTTCGATGACCGATTCCAGTCCGAGACTCACTGCGTGGAGCTGGCCGATGGCACAAGCTGCATGGGGGTCGCGGAGCGCAGAGGAGACGCCGAGGTGTGTCTGGTCAACAGCAGGGGCGCTGCCGCAGTGCCACACTGAAACAGGCGCTGTACATCCCCTCGTATCCCCAAGACATCTTCTCCGTGAGAGCTGCAACTTCGAATGGGGCAACGGTGATCTTCAAGGAAGGAGAAGATGTATTGCAGTACAGAGACGGTACGAGCTTCCTCATTCATGAGCATAACAGACTGTTTTATTTGCCTACTGTGCCAGTAAACAATGACTCTGATGATAAATGTATGAGCTGTTATGATATTCAGACGTGGCACGAGATTTTCGGGCACTGTAATTTTGATGATGTCATGAAGTTAGAGAATGTTGTGAATGGAATGTCAATCAGGGGTAAAGCGTCCAAATCCATGACATGTGAAGTGTGTACTCAGGGCAAGTTCACTCAGAGCAGGAACAGGAAGCCTGATGTGAGGGCCAAATCAGCCTTAGAGCTGGTTCACACTGACTTGGCAGGCCCCATTGACCCAGAGTCCAAGGAAGGGTATAGGTATGTAGTTTCCTTTACTGATGACTATTCAGGTGCAGTGTTTGTGTACTGTCTAAAGCACAAGAGTGACACTGTAGAAGCCACAGAGAGGTTTCTAGCCGACACAGCCCCATATGGGAAAGTGAAGTGTATCAGGTCTGACAATGGTACTGAGTTCACAGGGCAGGGTTACCAAGCCCTACTGCGTAGAAATAGAATCAGACATGAAACATCAGCACCATACTCACCACACCAGAATGGCACCGCAGAGCGTAACTGGAGAACCCTTTTTGACATGGCTAGATGTATGCTCTTGGAGAGCCAGTTAGCCAAGGAGCTATGGCCGTATGCGGTCCAGACAGCAGCAGTGGTGAGGAATAGATGTTTTAACAACCGCACCAGAGAGACACCTTACTTTATGCTGACAGGAAGGAGACCTAATGTCTCCAGGATGCAGAAGTTTGGTACTGTGTGTTACGCCTATAGGCAGGACAGGAAGAAGCTAGAGTCAAGGTCTGACAAAGGCATCTTTGTTGGTTATGATAAGAACAGTCCAGCCTATATGGTCTACTACCCTGACAGCGGGAAGGTGATGAAGCACAGACTGGTGAGGTTCATGTCCTGTGTTGAGGGACCGCAGACTGATGGCATGTCAGACGATGACAGTGGTGTGCAGTCTAGCACAACCAAACCTGACCCCGACAAACCCGAGCAGAACGACATCCCAGAGGCTAGGCCAGGTCCAAGCCAGATAGGCCTACAGACAGGTGAGGTCAAGCCAGAATCCCAGTCTCCACGGAGATACCCTGCTAGAGAGAGGAGGAGGCCAGACTTCTATGGGATAGATAGTGATCAGGTTCAGATCAACATTGATTATTGCTACAGGATGGTTTGTAATGTACCTCAGACGTTCAGAGATGCTGTGACTTTATCCAACTCAAGAGAGTGGGTAGATGCAATGGATGAGGAGATGAAGGCACTGAGGGATAACAAAACATTTACTCTGACCACCTTACCTGTGGGCAAGAAAGCAGTGGGGGGTAGATGGGTGTATACTGTCAAAACCAATGTTGATGGATCTGACAAGTACAAGGCCCGCTATGTAGCCAAGGGATACAGTCAACAGATGGGTGTAGACTATGGAGAAACGTTTTCTCCTACTGCTGACCTAACTAGTGTGAGAGTTTTGATGCAGAAAGCTGCCCAAGAGGATCTGATCCTACATCAGATGGATGTTAAAACTGCCTACCTACATGCACCAATTGATTGTGAGATTTACATGGAACAGCCAGAGGGTTATGATGTAAAATCACAGACAAATGAGAAGTTGGTGTGTAGACTAGAGAAGTCACTATATGGGCTTAAACAATCAGGTCGAAACTGGAACAAAATGTTGCATGACTATCTATGTGAAAACATGTTTGTACAGAACCCAGCCGATTACTGTGTTTATGTTAGAGAAACCGAACATGACAAGGTGATCATACTGATCTGGGTTGATGACCTGGTTATTGCAGCCAGTGATGAGAGAGCTTTAAAAGCAGTTAAAGAGATGCTTGCTGTTAAGTTCCAGATGAAAGATTTGGGCAGACTGAAGAATTTTCTTGGTATCACTTTTAACCAGTGTAATGGATGTGTGACCATGTCACAGCAGAGTTATGTTGACAAGCTACTTGACAGGTTCGATATGCAGGATTGTAAACCCAGGTCGACACCTTGTGAACTAAAACTGTATTACACTGATGATGATGATAAGCTAGATGACCCCAGAAAGTACAGAGAGGCAGTGGGTAGCCTTATCTACCTAACCTCATGCACCAGACCTGATCTGAGTTTTGTTGTAAGCAAACTGTCACAGCATTTCAGTGAGCCGACAGAAGAGCAGTGGACAACTGTTAAACATGTACTGAAATATTTGAAGGGCACAAATGACAAAATGTTGTGTTACAGAAAATGTGATGGGCTAAGGTTGTTTGCTTACAGTGATGCAGATTGGGCAGGTGATGCAACTGACCGACGCAGTACAACTGGTTATTGTGTTAGTCTGAGTGAAAATGGTCCTCTGATTTCCTGGAAGACTAAGAAGCAGCCAACTGTAGCACTGTCAACTTGTGAGGCAGAGTATATGGCGTTGGCCGCCACCACACAAGAGTGTCTTTACTTATCTCAACTGCTTGAACATCTTGATGACTGTCTGTATGATGTACCTAAGATTTTTGAAGATAACCAAGGTACAATTGCATTAGCCAAGAATCCAGTAAGCAGACAGCGATGTAAGCATATTGATATCAAATACCATTTTGTGAGATCAACTGTTAATGACTGTAAAGTATGTTTGGAGTATTGCCCAACAAACCAGATGGTAGCTGACCTGATGACAAAACCAGCTACTAAAGCAAAGCTACTGACTTTTTCCATGTTCCTGTTTGGAGTATAGCCAGTTAAGTTCAGTTGGTTTCCATGTTTGTTTGTTTTTGTTTTGTTTTGTTTTATGATTTATGCTTGTCAATAATGTGTGATCAAGTGGGGGTGTTAATTGATGAATTGCCAACTGATTGTGCTCCCAATTCTTGATGATTCATTTCAGGTGTGTGTGTCATGTGACTGCCTATATAAGCTGATGCACCTGCACAAAATAAATTGGAGTGTGTGTTTTCTCAGAACTTGAATGCAGTTGTGTTATTTGTCCTCCCAAGTTGATAGAACGTTTCGTAGGTATATCTAGCAGTCAAGCTCTGTTTAACAGCAGACATGTGCTTCATTATGATGCACTAGCAAGTGTTGAGCCGGATTCAAGTCTCTGCAACTTGATTTTAATAACTCATGCAAATAAACTGAAACCAATGGGCCGCTCAAAGGTAGGGAAACACATTTAGATAACAGCACCACTTGCATGGATTTCCAATAATAAAAAGTTGTTAGCACAAGCTAGCTTTACTTTGTTTGTGGAAAAAAAACCTGATATGTTCATTTAAGTTTTTTCTTTCATTCACTTACGTAAGTGCCAATCTGGTGGAACCTAATGGCAAAGTATTATGTCACCCCTAAAAAATAAATATAGCAGGCCAGGAAAAAAAGACTCACAGTTGACCCTCAGTTTAAAAGTGTTTCCATAATAAAGACATCTGAATAATGTCTTCTTCCCAGACCTTTCATATATGATATTGAAGCCAAAGGATTTTTTAATTTTTTTTTATTATGAAAGATTTCCCCTGATGGTGGATAGGGCTTGAAATAAAACAAATCATGTTAAAGCTATTCTTAATTGCCAATAAGTCAAAGAAAATCAACTTTTTTTCGGATGCGGTTGCAACCCTGGATGACAACAACATGCAGCAATTGCTTTAGCTTTCTCAGATGCAGCAAAAAGCATTGCATCTTGTCAATTGTTATCCAGGAGCTTTTGGGAGAATTTTCTCCCTATAGAGATATCATGGCCCTGAGCTGAGTTTTATATGATATGAGATATATTTCAGCAGTCAATCGATGTGGTACAACCCATCTGGGAAGCCGGGCCTGCTCTCTGCTTGTCTTCTGCGCCCGCCTCCTCCTCTTTCTTGTACATTTCCAGGGAACAGCCATGATGAGAACACTGAAAGGGGGGATTTGTCAATGCATCAGATAAGTTGAAAGGCATCTGAGAGTGAAGTGCAATTACACAGACACCGAGAGGGGGGAAAACATGTCTCAGAAGTTGCAGTGGGAGAGAAGACAGCGAGGGACTACGCAACTTTTTTTATTCTTTCCGACAGAGTAGAAAAACTACAGCACCACTATTTCTCAGCTTATGAATTCCTTATGCAATTGTATTCACTCCTTCTTTGTTCTGTTTGTTTTGTTCATGCAATATGCAAACACCAGGTGTTATTTATAGGGTGTTGTAAGCGATAATTGTGTAGGATCCTCATTAGAGGTGTTTCACCTGCAGGTATATGCTATCTTCAAAAATAATTGGAGTTTCTAGTATTGAGTAATTCACAGTATTATGGCGTGATCCCCAAAGGTTAAAGCTCACTTTGCATTGTTGCACTTGTTTTCCTAACCAGATAATCTCCCACATAACCTCCTCCTGAGCTGTAAACAGTTTGTTAGTGGGTCAAAGTCACGGAGATGAAAGGGGGGTCGGAGATATGAAAACATCTCAGACCGGGCACGTGACAGTTCGTTTTGAAACATGTATAGTAGTTACCAGGAACATCCAATGGGAAGTGACACTTGCCTGCAGCGCTCTCCAGGCTCCCTGCACGGTCCGCATCAATCCAAAAAACACAGCCGCTCTCCAGAGTTTACTGGCAGGAGCAGCAACAGAGGCAAACAAATAGACCACGGAGATCCTGTCCTTGAAAAGAGTCACGTCTCCTTTGATCATTATTAGGGTGAAGAGATTTTTATCAGGTATGGTTTGACCCTAATTTACCTGAATTCTACAGGAGCTCAGCATGCACTAGAGGCAAATAGACTAAACACAAGCTCACCAATTTAACAACATGAAAGCAGCCTGATTAAACATGCTGCACATAACACAAAAACACAACCAAGCACAGAAACAAGTTGCAGATACAGAAAACACAACCAAATGAAGTGGACTATCCATCAGAAGTGTTGGAAAATGAGTGTATTTTTTTTTTTCATAATTGGATTGCGTGGTTCAGACATTATTGCAAGAGAGAAGGGGACGGCAGGAAGCCAAGGTCCACGGGTCGGAATTGAACCCTTACTGCTGCAGTTAGGGTGCGGCCTTGGTACATGGGGCTCCCGCTCTGCCAGGCGGAACACCCTTATGTTTTATCCAACTGACTCAAAAGTCATTGGACCCAATGTCAGTTAAATATTTGGTCTCCTTTTCTCCGCGGATCATTTTGTTTTATTACTTTGTATTTCCTTTTTCCAGTTCTGATGATAGCCTGCCAAATCTATCTGTAACTGGTCAGAAAGTCTGAAGCATCCAATAACATGTTTTCAAAGAAACAACCCCTGGTTCAATTTGATGCGGACTAAGACCCCCACTGTCAACAGGAAATGATTGGCTGTTTGATCCAATGTCTGTATATGAGAAGTGGATGTACTCAGTAGTAGGCTTTGGAACTGCCTCTTTGAAACCTGGAGTTTGACATTTTGGCCTTCACCATCTTGGTTTATGGCCGTCAACACAGTTTTTTTGCAACCAGATGTGACAGATGTGTGCAAAACAAGCGAGCACCAATAAAGTAAAACAATAGCAATTCAAGTGACCGTCCGATACAATTGACCAGCATGTATAAAAACAAGTTAAATGTGTGACATATCACACGACAAGCAGGAGCACTAGGCTCAATCAAATTGTAAAGAAAGAGCAAATAACAATAAGATAAGATAAGATAATCCTTCATTAGTCCAGCAGTGGGGAAATGTATAGGATTACAGCAGCATAGAGGATAGTGCAAACAAGAGACATAGTAAAAAAAACTAGATCAAAACAAGTATTATAAATAAGTACATAAGTAATAAAAACAGTAAAAAATATTAAATAAGTTTAAAAAACAGTAAAGAATCCACGATAACTAAAATATTATATATACAGACAGAATATAATAATTAATGTATTGCACAGATTGTTTATATTGCACAGATTTTTGGTATTTGTGGTCTACTGGGAGCAAGATATAAACAGAAATTATTTTAGGCAAAAAAATTCTTATTGTAGAAATCGTGTTCAGGTGACTGTGTGTGTGCGTATGTGTTTGTGTGAATAAAGAAAAAGGGGGAGTCAGTATGAACCAAAGAAGATAGTAAGTTTTTCTTAGCTTCTCCTCTTCTTCTTTCTTTGTTCTTGCTTGAGTAAGCCGCCTGCAGGCCAGTAGAGGTGCCTGTTCTGTTGCAGGACTGTTACACACCTGTAATTTTGGTACGGATCAAACTGAAAACTAAGAAAGTCTGGACCAAACAAGGTAAGTGTGAAAGGCCCCAAAGTCATGGAGAAAGTAGCTCCATGTTCTACCACCAGGGCAACAACAACGGCTTGTTCGTCTGTTTCCAGTAGCCCCTGCAAACTTTGTTTTCTAACTCACTTTCATCATTTCTGCATTTGGTTGTGTTGTATGAGGCTACTGGTCAGGCACCGTCTTATCTTAAGGAACTTATAGTTCCATATTACCCAACTAGAGAGCTGCGCTCAATCAATGCAGGGTTACTTGTGGTTCCTAGAGTATATAAAAGTAGGATGGGAGCCAGAGCCTTCAGTTATCAGGCTCCTCTTCTGTGGAACCAGGTTCCAGTTTCAGTCCGGGGGGCAGACACACTCACCACTTTCAAGAGCAGGTTTAAGACCTTCCTTTTTGATAGCGCTTATAGTTAGGGCTGGTTCAGGTTCGCCTTGGTCCAGCCCCTAGATATGCTGCTATATGCCTAGACAGCCGGGGGACTACCTAGGATACACTGAGCTCCTCTCTCCTCTTCTCTCCCTCCTTCTCTCCTCTTCGCTCCTCCCTTCCTATGTATTAATCTCCTATTTATGCACATTACTGATTTTGCTTCTTCCCCGGAGTTCTTGTGCTTTCTCGCCTCGCAGGTTCCCAGGAATCGGGGTTATATTTGGACTGTCATCGTGCCACCTACTGAGGCCCTGCTGACACCCACTACTACTACCACTATCATTATTAGTCACATTACTATTATTATTGCCTGTACTATTACGCTTATTGACTTGCTTGTACCCTGGAGTCTTTGTGCTTTCTCGCTTCGCAGGCTTCTATAAATCGTGGCTGTACCTGGACCGTGGATGTGCATCCTGCTACGGCCCTGCTGACACCGACTGCTACCACCATTATTATTATTACTAGTCACATTACTATTACTATTACCTGTACCATTAAGCATTTTAGCTTTACTTCCACCCTGAAGCCCTTTTGCTTTCTCGTTCTGCAGGTTTCCATGAATCGTTGTGGTACCTGGACCGTAGTCGTGCCTCCTGCTGTGAGCCGACTGACACCCACTGCTACTTCGATTATTATTATTAGTCACATTACTATCCCTATTTTCATGGCTATAATTCTACTGTAATAATTGCTGCTGTTATTATAAGTAGTCTTATTATATGAATCATTTATGTCATATACATTGAATGTGTTGTATCTCTGTTATGCTGCTCATTCTGTACACATGACATCTATTGCATTCTGTCCATCCTGGGAGAAGGATCCCTCCTCTGTCGCTCTCCCATAGGTTTCTTCCTTTTTTCTCCCTGTTAAAGGGTTTTTTTTAGGGGAGTTTTTCCTGTGCCGATGTGAGGGAAGGACAGAGGATGTCGCATGTGCACAGATTGTAAAGCCCTCTGAGGCAAATTTGTAATTTGTGATTCTGGGCTATACAAAATAAACTGAATTGAATTGAATTACAGTGTGTTACATGCTGCATATGTGTTATTAAGTCAGTGGATTGTGTTTTGTTTAATTGCATGTGTTTAGTAGCAGCGTGTGTTGAGCCACCTTAGAGTTCACTTTAGAGCAGTCTTTTTGGCAGACTGATGACAAAAGCGTGAAAATGTATTTCAAAAGCGTCTTTGCATCTTGTTTGAATCACAAATTATGACACTGCACTCTGACATTCTACTGTTAACGCCATTTGCGTGATTTGCGTGTCATTTTGTGGCAGAACCTCTGTCTGAAAACTGGAGGCTTGTGTTGAAACCTCAAAAAAACAAGAGGGAAGAAGACAAGTGAATGGTCGCATTCCATTACTCTGACTTTCTTCTTTGTGCTATCAGACAAATATAAAAAAAAAACACATACATAATACATTGGTTTAATGGCCAATCTGTGTGGCAGATGTCCTCTGGAATCCGTCATGTGAGTTTCCAAGTCAAACGTTGCTCTGTGGTGTCCTACTTTCACCCTTCCATCATCCCTAACTCTGGGTTCCCTTATTACCAGCAGTCTGTGATAACCGCCACAGTAATGGTTCAGAAATCAGCCTCTTAATTCAGTTGGTTCCAATAATCACTCTGCATAGCTAATGTTGAACACGCCAAAGCCATCTGATAATGATCTTATCCGTCCTAGATGTCTTGATGCCGCGGAAAGAGCAGCCCAGTATTGAAGGGTTTTCACGTCACGCTCATTATATTACGTATTGTCCCAGCCCATCTAAAAGTATGATTATCCTCTTTGCCCTTGTGTTGCGGGAACCATACAAATTATCTTATCAGCGTCATCTGATTATCATTGACAGTGGCTGTGATGTAACCCACGCACCCTTAATATGAATTATTCATGTACATTTCTCCGTTTTAGGTATAGAACCCTTTGCTAAATATTCACATGCGCTGAACAATCAGGAGAAAGTTATTGATCACAATATGTTAGGAGTCTGCACTGCAGTATATGCACTTTGTTTTAATGTAAAAATAGGGGGTGGGGGGGATATGTTTTCCATAAAATAGACACACAAGCCATGCTGTTTATGCATGGTTATAAGATCAGGTGAAGTATTTTACACAGGATGTCTTCAATAGGGGGAAAAAGGAAAAAGTATTAGAAGTGAGAGTGCTTGTGCACACACCACTTGCACTTGTATAATTACAGCACCTACACGCTGCAAGGCCCTTAACTGTGTTGATACTTGACCACAGTGGAGGCAGTCTGTGATCAGCCAGCTGAGAGGCTCCACCGACCACTCTATATGTTGATGAATACGGCGATAAAACAGAAACAGCTCCATCAGAAAGGTCCCGTTTCATCCGTTGCCATTTTTTTTTCTCCCGCACATCTCCTATTAAAAATGCGCGCCTGCTGTATGAGCACGCCTTCGCCGCCATGCAAAGCGGTGAGCTTTCTCCACAGCCAAAGACTGGAGAACAGGGGCGAGGAGGAGGAGGGGGGGGGGTTCTCAGGCTCAAACAGAGCTTTACGACTTTCAGCTCATCTGCATCTGCATAATTGTATGCATCTCATGCAGCGTTAGTACACAGTGCCAGCATGGATGATCAGTACTTATCTCCAGACTGCACCGTATAGATAAGAGAAATACATGCCGATATAAAGTAATCTTACTTCCTGCTGCTTGTGTCAAATTATTTAGGAGGACTCGCCAGGCCGGGAGCTTCTGCTGCATGAATGGGCAGATCATTGCGTGATGATATCTCAGGGCCAAGGTCTAATTCTAATTGAAGTGGGGAGTTTATTATTGGTAATAAATATCTGCACATGCATGGAGCAACCGTCCTGTTTTTTCACAGATTTATTGATTTTAGTCTTTAATAAAAAAATGATTTGTACATAATAATACTTGTATTCATGCATAACATTTTGACAAATGATTATCCATCTTCATGAGACTCAAGGTTTTATTCAAGTTAGATGTTGGCGATGCCATGTAGCTGTAAACCAATGCTAAGTTTGATTTCAGTCTTTATTAAGTCTAGAACAATGTAGTATAGAAAGACTTTATCATGCGCCAGAGAAATTTATTTTTTTAATAAAATAAATCTTGAGGGTGGAGTCTGGCACTGGTGCTTAACAACAAAGAAAACGATTTCTGGACGTGCACTTTTTCAATCTCACAGCCAATCAAATGGCTCCCCGGCATTCCCAAATATCTCACTTGCCCTTTTCTTAAAACCTGTGTGCGCCTGTAGGTTTAGCTACAAAAAATTATATTTGTAGGCCCTGTTGCAGCTACTGTTCTTATTCACACTATAACCAGATATTTGCAGTAAAAGCTCAACTATAGCACATTCATGCTCATACAATTCAAACAGAATTCATAATGAATAAAAGGCTACCTATTCCTACGTTGGATACACTCAGGAGTTTTGCTGCTTTACTTTGTCTGGTGTGACCAACTGAATGTGGGCAATGTGGCAATGGTTAAATTGGCTTGCACATTTCTTCCCACTCAAAATTTCCTCCAAACCTCCGTGTGTCTGACAGGATGGAGGTTTGGCTACGAAAACATTTTATTTAAAAGTGGGATCTTTCCGAGGAAGAATGAAGGGCTATTTTATATAAATGGACATGACTAAGCTTGACTCCATAGCCCACTTGATGACCCTTGGTGCTATTTTTATATGTATAAGAACAAGTATTATAACAGCGACATCAATGGCGTAGATATCAGGGATGCAACCGGTGCAGCTGCAGATGATCCCAAAAGCTGACTATTTTTAGAAGAGAGTCTTCTGGGTAATATTCAATGATAATGCTGAAAGTACTTGAAAATGTGATAAATGCTATATATACCACCTTCCGGCCTTGTGTATGTCACTTATGGTCTCTCTCCGTGGTGCTGATCAGAAGCTGGTGTTTGAGTTTGTGTGTGTGTGTGTATGTGTGTGTGGGAACCATAGACGGTATAAAAAAAGAAATGGACTGCGTTTTTTAAGCCTCAACTAGTATTTTAGCCGTGGCCATCTTAGATTTTGGCCATCGCCGTCTTATTTATTTGAAACCAATAAACGGAAGTAACCATATTTGGACGTCATTTTTTAAGATCTACAACAACAAAGCAAATACAAACCAGTAAACCAGCTCACATCACGACACCCTGATCCTCACGTACCCTCCAGTCACTCCTCGCCAACCTCCTGCCAGGGCCCTGCCTGTCTGACGGCGCCCTCTTGCCCCCCGGTCTCTGCCTTGGCATTTTTCTGCTCCAGGCGGAGGAGAAGAGTGCTAAGTGCTGATCATCATCATGATACGGATCAGACTGTCAGAACACTGTGCCTGGTGAGCTGGTTAGCTGCTTATATGTCCTTTTGCAGCTACTGTAGGTGAGTTAATATTCTTTCATTTCCATAAAAATACTGAATATATGGTGGCCTTGCACATTGTAAGAAACCAAGTTGGCTGCCTGCTGTTCCTATTCACACTGTAACCTTATTATTGTAGTAATAGCTCGACTACAGAACATTAATTCTCATACCAATCAAAAGGAGTTAATAAGGAATAAAAGCTCCCTACTGCTCAATTGAATACACGCAGGGGTTTTCTACAGCCTTACTCGGTCTGGTGTGACCAGTAGAATGTGGCCACTAATGTTATCTAATGTAAGAAGTTTTCTTTTGGAGTTGGTGGACACCAAAACAGAGCTAAAAGGAGGGTGAACACTGGATTTGGTATATTTGTCAGGTGGCCGTAACATGGCTCCAAATGGTTGCTTTGCATCTGCTGAATTTATAACTAGGAAATTGTTTGCTAACACATTCACCATATCAACTTAATATTTGTTTTACATTATAATAATAATACTAGTAATAATTATAATAATGTGCACTGGATTATGCTTTTAATTTAGCTGAGCTCAATAGCATTCTAAGCCTAAATTGTAAGATTTTTTTTACATCATGTGTTTGGTATATTTATTATTTATTATTATTATTATTATTATTATTATTATTATTATTATTATTATTATTATTATTATTATTCAAAATACCACTAATACTACTACTACTACCACTACTACTACTACTACCACTACTTCAACTAATAATGATAGGTTTAATCAGCTGGGTCAACCTTGCATTGTGCTTACATGTCGGTTGCAATATCATTACCTATATCTGGTTGGTTTTATTTATTCTGTGTGTTGTCAAAGTGTGTCTTATCCAATAAAGAGCTGCCAGGTGCTTTTTTTATCCTGTTGAAGCTGGTTCTGGCAGACAAGGTTCACCAGAGAGCACCCAAGCTGAGCGTCATGGGTGAAGCCACTTCACAAAAGGTTGTCTGCCCTTTTATTGGGCAGGATTTATTAAAACAGCCAGCTTCTGACAATTCAATTGAAAATCCACTGCTGGGTCTGTTTTCCCCTTCAACTGCAGTGGCCCCTTTACAGCAGATATTGGGAGGGGGAGCGGAGAAGAGACGAGGAGGAGAGGAAGGCTTTTAGCTTGAGATGAGTGGCAGGTAGAACCGTCTGACTGATTTAAAAAAGCAGTTGGAATATGAGTCACTGGTGAAAAATGACTCCAAGCTGTAAAATGCCTGCAGTTAAGAGCAACAATGGGTGTTCAACGGGTGGTGCTTCCAATAGTAACAGCAGGTTCTCGGGTTGAGCTTACAAAGAATGGATTGTGGCCTCTGACGGCACCATCATTTGCACATCACTTGCAACCACTATCTTCTCCGTCTCAAGGTCCAATTCACAAAAGATATTGCGCTAATGATATACAGCGCAAACATACCCATAACGTTTTGCAGTTGAGTACAATGTGCCCCCTTCTTTTTGCGTCTGATTGCTAATATCCATGTGGGAAAATATAAATGTTGGGCAGCTCTACACACAGCTTATTTCTCAACAAAAAAAACACCATAAACTATTTATTTGGAGCCCATCAGTGTGCAGACCTCCTTTGTGGCCTGCAGTTAAGTATTTGTGTCTCGCCAAACTTCGGGCAAGGAACTGAAAGAGGGCTGAGGGAAACTTTTTTGGGGGGATTTTATATCCCAGTGTGTAAATAAGCAAACCTTCAGACTGTAAAAGAAGATGGTATGATTTGAAGCAGAGGACAAAAGAAGAAAATATCCTTTAATGCTGCCATGATTCCTGGAAGGTCTGTAAGTGACATCCATTATTAATACGCTTTAGCTAACGCCAACATTCTGAAGATACTTAGCATAGCACTGATCGTTGTGGATTGGAATGATTTCGCAATGAGGCTCAACGGGGTAAATTTTGCATCAAACATCTGCACATTAACTAATGTGAGTATGTGCAAATAGCAAAGGAGCACCAATACGCTACTTGATTGGCAGCACAGTGTTATGGGAGCTTTAACTTTTTGTAGTGCTTTAGGAATTACATGGTTTCTTTTTGTCTAATGTGTGCAGGTTTGGGGGGGGGGGGCTGCTGCATAAGCTGTGCAGTCCCTTTTGTGAATTTGCCCCTCACTGTGTGTGTGTGTGTGTTTTTCTACATAAAGTTGCCTGTTCCCCTGTGGAAACCCATGTGTGTCAGATTTTTGCCCTTTTGCCATGTCTGTCACTGTTCCTCTGATGGTATTTGCGTTCATGGCCAGTATTCATTTGCCTTTGCTGCCTCGCTCACACACTTTGTGCCAAGCATGCCAGCATGTGACATTCACAGAGGCTCGGGGAAAAGGACAGTGGTCTACACTGTGTGTCTGGATTCTCCATCCTGAAAACCAATCTGAGCCATGAAGCTTTGGCATAATCCTCATAAAGCTCCCATGTTATATTCGCAGAATGGTAACCAAGTGCGTCTTAAGCTTTGCCAAACAATGAGCTGAACACAAGCATGGTAGGAAATGGCATATGAAATTCAAGCACTGTTAGGTCAGCTGATGCATGGAAGGCATTATTACTGAATGACTTGCTATGCTAATCTCAGTGTTCCCAAAAACAAACAACATTATCAAAAGTTGGACAAGATTATTGGTGTTAGTTGCTTGGTGACCTTGTTCTTGTTCTTAGTGTAACAAAACAAAGCTAAATAAGCTCTCTCAGGAGGGACGGATTTTAGGTTTTGGTGTGTCAGATTGCTATTTTTATATTATAATGAAAGATTTCTGATCTTACTTGACATAACTGTATTTATCTTATACGGACTACCAGCCATGTCCTTCATGTTCCCAGACAACAAAACTTTACTGTTTCAAGTGAAAAAAATGTTGTATTATGTTTGTAAAACAAAGATCTTGGTATCTTAGGTGGTAATGATAAGTTATTCTTAAATAACTTAACAAACGATGGCATTTTTAAAAACCTAACCAAGTAGTTTTGTTGCCTTAACCAAGTATTTTTCTTTTCGTTTTAGTTCTGTTTTACAACATTAACCACATGTTTAAAATTGTTTAAACTCATGAAATACAGAATTATTTTGAATTAGCAAAGGACATTTTGGGAATAACATGATGCCACCTGAATTGTTTTATTTAGATAGAAATTTCATCTGCAAATGTTTGCTTATTCCTAATGTTTGCATGTGCTAACTAATTTAAGCTGCAGTTACTGACTTTTTTGCCACTTGCTGCAAACGCTGACATATTATCATATTTCAAGCTGATATGGCAAAGTCGTTAGCACACAGTTGTTATTAATCCATCATTACAAACCAACATTGGCATTCAGGAGTTAGAGTTTTGCTCCTGGTCACTTAACAAATGGCTCCCTGTTAAATCAAGGATAGAATTTAAAATTCTTTTACTTACCTACAAAGCTCTAACTGGCCAGGCACCGTCTTATCTTAAGGAACTTATAGTTCCATATTACCCAACTAGAAAGCTGCGCTCAATCAATGCAGGGTTACTTGTGGTTCCTAGAGTATATACAAGTAGGATGGGAGCCAGAGCCTTCAGTTATCAGGCTCCTCTTCTGTGGAACCAGGTTCCAGTTTCAGTCCGGGGGGCAGACACACTCACCACTTTTAAGAGCAGGCTTAAGACCTTCCTTTTTGATAGCGCTTATAGTTAGGGCTGGTTCAGGTTCGCCTTGGCCCAGCCCCTAGATATGCTGCTATATGCCTAGACAGCTGGGGGACTACTTAGAATACACTGAGCTCCTCTCCCCTATTCTCTCACTCCCTCTTTATGTATTAATCTCCTATTTATGCACATTACTGATTTTGCTTCTTCCCCGGAGTCCTTGCGCTTTCTCGCCTCGCAGGTTCCCAGGAATCGGGGTTATATTTGGACTGTCGTCGTGCCACCTGCTGAGGCCCTGCTGACACCCACTGCTACTACCACTATCATTATTAGTCACATTACTATTATTATTCCCTGTACTATTACACTTATTGACTTTGCTAATACTGGAGTATTTGTGCTTTCTCGCTTCGCAGGCTTCTATAAATCGTGGCTGTACCTGGACTGTGGTCGTGCATCCTGCTACGGCCCTGCTGACACCGACTGCTACCACCATTATTATAACTAGTCACATTACTATTACTATTACCTGTACCATTACGCATATTAGCTTTACTTCCACCCTGAAGCCCTTTTTGCTTTCTCATTTTGCAGGTTTCCATGAATCGTTGCGGTACCTGGACCGTAGTCGTGCCTCCTGCTGTGAGCCGACTGACACCCACTGCTACTTCGATTATTATTATTAATCACATTACTATCCCTATTTCATAATTATAATTCTACTATAATAATTGCTGCTGTTATTATAAGTAGTCTTATTATATGAATCATTATAAGTAGTCTTATTATATGAATCATTTCTGTCATACACATTGAATGTGTTGTATCTCTGTTATGCTGTTCATTCTGTAGACATCACATCTATTGCATTCTGTCCATCCTGGGAGAAGGATCCGTCCTCTTTCGCTCTCCCATAGGTTTCTTCCTTTTTTTCTCCCTGTTAAAGGGGTTTTTTAGGGGAGTTTTTCCTGTGCCGATGTGAGGGAAGAGGATGTCGCATGTGTACAGATTGTAAAGCCCTCTGAGGCAAATTTGTAATTTGTGATTCTGGGCTATACAAAATAAACTGAATTGAATTGAATGTCCAATTAACTCTTTTATCTCCTTTTTTGGTTTCCACCCACTCCTGGAGAACCATCTCACTCGGCTGAATGTTCCACTATGTTAATGAGCTAGTTGCTAGTCTGTCCACTGCTTGGTGCTGTAGCATATATTGCATTTTTAGAGCTGAAAAAGCAAGCTGCTGCGAAAAAAAAAAAAAAAAGACCTTCCTATACAGTTTAACTGGAAACCAAAAGTCACCTTTTACTTATTATCATTTATATACACACCTTAAATAACATAACAAACTTCGTCTTTTTAAGTCAAACCATGATGTTTCATTTCACATAACCAAGTAGTTTTTCGCGGTTTTATTTTGTTTCAATTTACAACTGGATGTTTAAGATTTTGACCGTAATCTGGGAGAAAATACCCTTCGAAATGTCACTGAGAATGCAGTTTAGATGAATAAGAACACAATTTTGTAGGATAGAGTGTTGCACAACCAAAACAGAGACGATGTGGACCGGAAAACCCAAACCATGAACTGAAAGCTGAAAGCAGAGTTGGATGATAATCCTCTGTCGGTTCATTACTGCAAGCCACAGTCATTCTATCAAATAGCTATTATGAAATAGATTTTAGCTGCTTAACATAATGGTTCAAGTTAAGCAACTAAAGCCAAATGGTTACTCTGTGAAGTTTTAGTAAGCAAAAGACCATCAGCCATCATTAGATAAATTGTTAACAGTTTGTATGACAAGCAAAGTGAAATGTTTTCTTCTTGTTAAATTACCAGAGAAATTGTGACTGCAAACACATGCAAAGCTCACTCCTCTACTTTTCTTTTTTACTGTATCCAAGTAACAAAGTCACTGAAGGTTGTACATGTCACAATGCAGCTATTCTTTAAAATAGCCTTTTGTCCACGCAATATTTTCCACACCATCCAAGCCTTACACCCGTGAAAAGAATAAGAAAAGACACCCCAGCTAGAGCCATTTCTCTCGTGACCTTTTCAGATACATACTGTACTTACAAGGCAGGAGAGGAAGCAAAGGCCAATTGGCCTCCAGATTACCGTGCCGAGACTCAAGGCGCTGTGTGCGACAGTGTATTTATTCAGGCCAGATCAAGGCCAGCTCCCATCATTTAGGTGCTGCTTGCAGCCTGGTTACGCTCCTTTTTATGATAGCTCCTCAAGGCCATTGTCTGAGATACACAGCAGGTCGTTGGAGCCCCTGACAAGGAGCAGAGGTGGAGTCAGCGGGGGCAAAGGGGCTGCCGGCCCCCAGGTTAAGAGTTCACTGGTCTGTTTTTGAATGTTAAGAGACGAAAGGTGTGTCTGGGCAGTGTGAGACAACGGGAGAAGCCAAATGAGCTATAGTTACACGTGCAAGTCTCTCTTTTTTGTGAGATTGCTAAGAGCATATCTAAACATATGATACTTTGTTGGGAAATACCAGCATCAAGATTTTTCTGCTTTTCTTTACTCTTTCCTCATCAGTTTAGATCTTTTTGTGCATACAACGTTTTCTACATCATCCCTACTACTGATGTTCATGACTCATTCAGTTTGAGAATTCCAGCCATGCTCATTAGTCCAGAGCTAAAGATCATCAGCACTCGTTTTGCGGTGTCAGCATGCAACTGACAGTCTCGTTGAGACAACATCAACGTGCGAGCAGCAAATTGAGCCGCAAGCCCATATTCAAGCCTGAGGTCAAGATGTTAATTAGTAGGATGCTGGATTAGTGCAAGTATAAGATATGGTTTGTCAGGTGGCTTGTTTGTTTACTGTTAATTATTATTCAGGAACTGAAAAATATGTACATTTGTAGTTATGCTGCTGTCGTGGCTCTAGGGACGGAAATGGCGGTCTGTCAGCCCATTTTCTAACATGGCTGGAGACTCCTACACTTGTTCATACGCAGTCTATATTGTGTAATTCTCCTTTCTTTTATGATTCCATAAGCCAATGGTATGTCTGTGATATCATGGTTTTACACTGATGTCAAGCAAAGAGAAGGAAAGGAATAAAAAGCGGTTTTACGTTCCGCTTTGTTCATTTCCACATGAAATTACAAAAAAGGAAGTAATTGAGACATAAAAAAAATGTGCAGCCAAAAGGAAAAAACCCATATCTATTCCCCACAGACAGCACATATTGTTGTTGACAATTTCACATAGTGATGATGTGAATCTATATTTCAATTCACAGCTCATAATTACTCTGCCATTATTATGCTGCCTTTACACTGGTGTTTGTAATAAATGCGGAGCTGAGATAATCTGTTTTAGTGTGATAGAAAGGATCATTAATATGGAGAATACACAGCGGAGTGGTATCAGTGCCGGCAAACAGAAGAACAAATATATCATTTTTTAAATTATTTTTCTGGAATTTGCACTCTGCTGCAATATTGGTAAATATTTAGATATATTTTTTAAAAGAGGTGTGTTATTGGTTGTATAAGGTTAAGCTCTGATCAAGTTTACTACCCTATATTAAACAATTGTCCGATTAATATTTTATACCAAAAAGAAAAAAAATTGCTTACATATTATTAATGCCATTACGTTAAAAAAAATCCAATCCACACTAATGTTAAGCTCCATTCCATCCTTCTTCAAGTCCAAAACAGGCATAAAATCATTGGACACCCTTGAAATCCTGCATATTTTTCTTCGGGATGTCCATGTGGAGAGAAAAAAACCCCCAGATCTTTCTCCCATCCATTCTGCATGAATCTCAGCCAAACAAACAGACACCCTGTAATAAGTATCACAGCAAAGCCGACTAATGATGGCGGCTGTTGTCGAACACTCAATTGGCAAACGTGTCTGCAGACAACCACAGTCAGCCATGTAGTGTCTGTGGCTTTAACCCGGAGCATGTGATGGCGCAAAAGAGCTGATGCTAAGGCTTTGGGAGTGTGCGGGGGAACAGGAGTCAGATGAGTATGCCTTCCACTGTTGTTGCTATGTTATGACCGGCCTAATGAGATCTATGGAGAGTTGGGGCCTCTCATTTTGTTGTATCACCCATCCACTCTCTTGCACAGGAAATCCACTGTGGAATTGTCCTCAGACACATCCACTCGGATGGATGGATGCATTTGCTGATGTTCCAGACAACAGAGCATTCAGTTGCCTTTTTTATGGTTTACATATAAACACACTGGAGTACTGTGATGACAGCAGATTTTCTATTCCTGTATTCTGCAGACAAAGAGAAATAAAAGAGAAGCGCCTTTACCGACCGCTATGAATAGAATATATATATATATTTATTTTTTACCCTATTAATGTCAAAATTTCACATTTTATTTTCAAATTTCATCAAAAATTACACCCTCCCTACTACACCCTCCCTCTCTCCTACACACACGCAGGTGCACACTTGTCACACAATGCATTTGCACTTCACTACAATGCAGTGACCATCTCTCCTAACTCAGAGGCGACAGAACAATAGAGGAGCTCGACAGCAACACAGCGGCTGCCACCGAGGTCACCACCACAACGCCGCCTGCATATTTGTTAGCAGTTTAATTTTAGCGGTGCCAGACCATCTGCTCGGCATTTGTAGATGGCAGAGTGAGCAGTGATTAATCAGTCAAAGTATTGCTTCCAGTGTTCCAGCTCTTCATTTCCACTTTTAAAAAAAGGCAAATGGATTTGCTGCTCCTTCATCAGTCATAGGTAAATGAATCATGTATGGAATGAAAAAAAAAGAAAGAAATCTAGCCGCGTGATTCTGCAACCTTCTTAGTGGAAAAAAGATTAATAATGATATCAGTAAAGCATATGTAAAAAAACAAAAACAATGCATTATACCCTTTCTATACCTCTTTCTTATTTGAATATTGCAAAATCTATATAAAAAAAAAAGTAAAATCCCAGAATTAAGTTGTTTTATGTGTTTTAAACAGAATTTAAACTGTCAAAGAAAAGCAAATAATGATTATTGTGAGACCAAGAAAAGGAGCAATAAGTAAACAGGACCACTGGGCCCATGTTGCCTCCAAGTTCCCATCATTTACCATTTACCATTAGAGACCAGGAAAGTCACCAGTACTCCCATACTGGAGTGCGCCCTGGCCCCAGGTTTTCTGAACATGTATATCTGTTAGCTTGTGGTAATTTGCTGAAAGAACATCTCCAATTTAGGAATGTGCAAGTGGATTTTGAAACAGACAAGACAGATAAGTTGCCTAAACATAGGCTTAAAAAATGTGATCCTGCTGCAGTTGCCAGATATTGTGGAAAGAACTAAATAAATACAATACTTTGCTTTGTTGATACATTAAGAGGGCTAAATTCAAAATTCTACGCAAATTGATGATTCAGGAATCATCTCCACACGGCTCTCAACATGGCAATGGCTGAGCCGAAAGCTAGCAGCTTACGGTGCTAACAGCACTAACAGTGCAAACAACATACACAGCGCTGACAGAGCTAACAATGTTACCTTGACGAGGAGCTGGAGGGTGGGTGCTACACCTACAGGACAACTGGTGTGACGGGGTTATCAGGTGTAACCGCCGTATAAGCACAGTGCATAGCGGCGGTGATCAGTGAGCCAGTGAGGCACACAAACTGGGACTGACCTGCACTAGCAGGCCAACACAGTAATGTAGCAGCCTGTGAATATATATAGTCAGTAAATGTCATCCATTGTTGGACTTAAAATAAACTACGTACAGTAAACAAAACAAACGTGAGGTTCGGGCAACCAAACCACTTATTAAGGTTTAGGAAAACGAACGTTTCAGGTCCTGTATCCTAAGTGTTTTGTAATTTTGTAAGCCAAAACAGTCACGTCCAAATATATTGATTTTAGAAATAACGGGACCAGCACATACAATACCCAGCGTCTGTACATTTTTCATCGTAGAGTGTAATGCCTCCCAAGGTTGCTTAATCTCCGAATATTCCGAAAACAGCACATGACCTGAAGTATCCTCAATGATTGCTCCAGGCCTGGTAAAGACTGGAGGATGTGTGTAGAGCCGTAGTCAGCCCATGCTCAATAACTATGTCCACTTAATGTCTTACAGAAGACTGAGTCAATCACTCAAGTTGCACCCCTGATTGCAATGAACTTTCCCACTAGAACTTCCATTCTCCATGTTTTAATCAGCCCATTCTTCAGATGAAAAAGGGTGGGTGGGGGGGTGGGTGGGGGGAATAAAAAGAAGCCTTTCATATTCTCCTCCGAAAAAGGAACTCAATTAAGAGGTCCCAAAAGGGCCCTTTAATGGCTTATGAGGAAAGCAGTGATGAAAGAGACAGAGGTTATAAATATTTCAGGTAATTTTGTTATCTATTCATCTCTTCTTCCATATCTAGTCAGCGATCCGTCTCATTATCTCCCAGCCGGATTGTTTTACTTCACTCGCTCACATTTCTGTTGTTCCAAGACACACTGGTGTGTTTATAGACAATGCGTTTTGTGCAGTCTTTTATTGAATTAATTCAGTGTTTCATGTGGTTAGTGTAACAACTTCCTATATTTTCATACAAACAAATGTCAGTTTTGCTCCCATCCGTCACAGATTGAACTTGCATTACAGTACATCCATTCAATGAAAGCTTTTACATTTCCAAACAGCAGGGGTCATTTACACATGTTACACATGCTTTGTAAAGATGTGAGATTGCAGTCCATGCACAAGCTTCATATCTTCTCCACTCCAATTATTTCCACAGTTACCCCTTATTGGACATTAACGCATGACAAGAAAAATAATGTTAAAAACAAGATTCATGGGCGGGCTCACAAAGAAGATGAAGATGGGTGCATAGTGGGAAGGCTCCTACTACCTTGCACACAAAAACTACCCAAATCTTCCACAAACCTGTCTCATAACTCGAACTTGACTACATCAAAACCTTTGCCAGCCAATGAGTGTGACACTCTAACAAAGCATGCAAGACAAACTCACAAACTGCCAAGATAACTTTGTCTGTAGAGAAAACCGAGGCTTACAACATGGCTAAGAATGGTGCTCCACTTTTTGAATTTGAATCCAAACTAGACGGAAAACATAAAAAGATACATGGCGAACTCTATTTCATCAGTTAACAAGAAATCAGGTTGATATCTGGACAGATATTGAAATGTTTCTACCTCTCTGGCCTCTCCTCTCTCTAAGATCTAAAGAAGTTTTATGGGTCAGGTGTCAGGTTCCTATACCAGCTCACTATCCTCCAATCCAGACCTGTGACTCTGGGGTGACTGTGGCTCTGTGGTGGAGCAGGGTTGTCCATTAATCAGAGGATTGGGGGTTAGATCCCAGGCTCTGCTGGTCCATGTCAATGTGTCCTTAGGCAATACACTTAACCATTGCTCCAGCAGGCTTTTCTTGCGGTGTATGAATAGGTATGAATAATTAAATAATCCTGAAGAGGTAGCACCTATAATCAGTATGTGAATGGGTGTAAATGGGTGAATGATGACATGTATTGTAAAAGTGCTTTGAGTGGTCAGAAGACTAGAAAAGAGCCACCACCCTAAATTTGAAAGTCCCAATATAATATAATATATATTTTTAATCTTTTAATCATTTATTCACAGGATGTTTCTTATCCCCATCAAATTGAGCAAGATGTATTTTAACTCATTGTTAGGATATATACGTAACAATGTTATCATTTTAAAATACACAGTTGATTATCCACATTTTCTATAATAATAATAATAATGATAATATCACAAATGGAGAACTTGTACACTTATACTTAAAAACGTTTTAGGGGGATAACTTTTCATAGTAATAGGAACTTTTTATGGACATGTAACCATCCGCCCAGCCTGGCCAGAAGTTAAACGTTTGTTTTCTCTTTTTTTTTTCCTTCTTTCTCTCCCTGTTTTCTCTTGGATGTTTTTATATATCATTTAACATTTTATTTCACTTCAGTTGCTACTATTATTATGTTGGCTTACCCTTATTTTCTCTCTACTCTGTCCTCTGTTTTAGTTAAATTGAAAAATAAAAATGATTTTGCCAATTGTCTGTTGCATTGTCGAGGTTCTCAAGCAATACCCAAGCAGTCACACTTAAGCCAGCAGTGGCTATTTAAAGCAAATGTAGTACATTTCTCATTAATTCATCACACTACACCCAAACCATCATTGGTAGTGACATACCAGCCATTATCATCAAAAGTTAAAAAGGGATTCACGAGGGTGAGAGTACTAGATTACTTTACTCATGTAAAAGTAATGGTCCTTAAAAAAAAACCTGTTACTTTTTGAAAGTTAAGGGGGGGGGATTTGATATTGGAGGGCTTTTATGACAGTAGCTCTGGAGATGCAGATGTTTCTGAAGCCAACAACGATGAGGAATCATTTGTTGTGCCCTTTATGAATTGGATGCTTCAAAAACAGAACTGGAGCGTGATAATGATAAAGCTAGCTCTGACATGAGCTTTGAATAGTCAAGATACCGAGGTTTAGGACTACTACAAACATGCAGAAGAAAAAAAAGATTCAACATCTGTCCATCCACACTCAATCACAAAAAAGAAAGTCTCAGTGAATGGTGGTTACTGTGCTGACTTAATTGGATTTGGGTTAGGTAAGTTCCAGTCAATCAGAGGTTATAGTAGTCTATGTGTTAGTACATTAGTACAGTAGAAAAATGTATTCATATTTTTTATATATATATATATATATATATATTTTTTATATATATATATATATATATATATATATATATATACAGTGGGTACGGAAAATATTCAGAGGGTCTGAATACTTATGACCATGTGATATTTCAGTTTTTCTTTTTTAATAAATTTGCATACATTTCTGTTTTTTTCTGTCAAGATGGGTTGCTGAGTGTACATTAATGCGAAAAAAAATGAACTTTTTCGATTTTAGCAAATGGCTGCAATGAAACAAAGAGTGAAAAATTTAAAGGGGTCTGAATACTTTCCGTACCCACTGTATATATATTTTAAGATATAGCATATTTTTTGTTTGTTTGTTATTTTTATTGATCTGAAAACAAGCAATTTGACTTATGTATATGGCTTAATCTGCATTATGTAAATGCAGCATCACTAAAAACTGCAGTCATATATGAATGTTTGAATAAAAACACCTATGCATCTAAGGGTTAACATGCTGGTGTTTAACATGAATAATACTTACCATGTTCAATATCTTAGCTTAGCGTGTTAGCATGCTAACAGTTGCTTCAGTACAGCTGAGGCACTACTTTTTGCAGGTTTTTGGTCATGAATAAAGTGTTGAACAAACTGAAATGTTGACATGATGGCGCTAGATGAAAAGTTAAGGTCATTCTGAGCCTGAGAGTCACATGAATGTCAGTCAAAGCCAGTATTTCCACCCTCAATCTGCTCCAGTAACCACCAACGTATGGCGGATTAGTTCCTAAATACTCTGAATGCGACACAGTGTGGTGTTGATTCCTAAGCCCTGTTAGGATTTGTAAGAGGGAGGAGAAGTCGTACTTAGAGGTTGGGAGTCTAGAGGACGCTCATCCTGCCGTCACTCCTCTCGCCGTCACCTCGGGTATGACTCTACTGAACAACATCAGATATTGTGAATATTTCTTAAACCATTCATAATAAAACAGCAATGCATAGTTCAGGCTTTGTGAATGACCAACATATTTAAACTATGCGGTAAAACATTAAAAAAAAAAGTATTTATTTTGTTAACTCAAATATTGTGCTCCCTCTGGTTGCTGGTTCACAGAATCAGGAACAGAGCAAATAAGCTCCTGCAAAATTATTCTCAGTGGGCTGATGAAAAAACGAAAAGCTAAAAGACTTTGAGAGGAAGCCTGATGTGCATACTACTTTACACCTGAACACACCCCACTGTTTTCAGTTGCCTTTAATGCAATGGCAGTGTTTGTAGCGGGTCAAACCACCTGGGGACTCCGGAAATGTGTGGATTTTCTAGTTTCGTTAAGAGAAGCAGCCTGATCCGAGCAGCTGTTCTCCCAAACTAAACGGGCCTCATCACAGACCCAATAAGACAAATGACAATGAAGCAGTTTTATGTATCTGCTTTAGGAGATAAAATACCATGACGAAGTGCAAATAAACTCACTCTGTACTGATTACCACCTGATTACTAAATACTACCATAGACAGCAGAGGCACTGCGTTCATCCTACATCCCTGTGGGAATATCCTAGAATACTTTCATGGATTTGTTTCCATTAGTGTGATGCAGCCTAATCTTGCTTTGGCTCCTTAAGTTGGCACTCAGTAAGCTAATGCTAAGCCTCATTCTGCTAGTGAGTCACAACTCAGGGATTCTTTGACGTTTTGTACTCTCTAGTTGGAGCTCAGGATGTGTGACATCAATATAACACACAATCTGTGTGAGAGTCACTAGTGATGTGTTAATTGGGCAGTAGCAATGGTACATTATGTAACGTTACGTGAAAAAAATAATTGGGGCCACATGGGGTCTTAAGCAGTGAACCAAACATTGACATTTCATCACCTTTTAAATTGATGCTAATAGCCGTCCGGGATGTGGTCATTGCCAGTGCCAGTTTGGTGCCAGTTTGTGTGCCAGTTTGCCAACTTGTGCCAGTGCCAGTTTGGAACTTGCCGATTTACTTGCCGATTTACTACCGCTATTGCTGCTTGCAGTGTTGTAAGGGGGCATGCCCTTCTGGAGCTCAAGGCCGTTCAGAACGCTTGCCCTTCCAGAGCAAGCTGATTGTGCTGCTTGCAGCTCTTCAGGTGGCTTGAAACTGCTCATCACTACATGAATCCAGGAAGTGAGGAACAGATCGGTTGTAATGCTACCTGCCTTCATCCAGCATCCAGCAACGAAAGTCAACTGCAGTCAGTGAGCCGTGGTCTGGAAATGCTCGAGTCAGTCTAGAGAGTCCTGTAGTTGGGTTCTACTGTGGCTCAGTGGTAGAGCAGGGTCATCCTTCAATTAGAAGATAGGCAGTTCGATCCCTGGCTCCACTAGTCCAAATTGCTCCTAATGGGCAGGTGGCACGTTGAATGGGTGAATGACATGTAATGTTAAAGCACTTTGAGTGGCTGGAAGACTAGAAAAGCGCTTTACAAGTACAGTCCATTGTTGCTTCACAGTGGGCTGTTCGCGCGTTTATTCAAATACATTACACCCGCCAAGTTGTTGGCGAACAGTTTCCTATACAGCGCAACATTAGCATACATTTAAAGTTATGTTTTTGTCCACCTGAATAATGTAAGTCCAGTATTCACTCTATTTTTAGCATTTTTCTTTTTTTTATCTTTATAACGAGAAGTATCTGGCTCTTTACCTGACAACCACTCACCTATGTTCACTAGCTAATTTCTAGGTTTAGCAATCTGGAGCCTGAACCAAGTAGGTCTGTCAGTAGGTCTGACACACAGTAGCTACAGTTAGGGTTTGGAAATACTAGTCTGGGAGACTGCATCGAGAACCCTCAACTTTGTGGTGTGGCTTTTTTTATCCTGCTGCATCTGGAAACAGTGTTGATTAGAGCAGAAAGCATGAAGAAACACAGTTTAGTTGTTAGCCAAAAACCAAAACAATGTGCTAGAAGATGCTCACAGCTCAGTATATCTACTCAGTAGATATACTGCAGTAGGTGATCTGCAGAATTAATTGATTGATAATTGTTATCAAAGGACAAAGGCCTGAACAACCAGTTGATTTTTAGAAAATAAGAATAGAAAGTGCACACTTCCCTTTAGAATCTTGGGCAAATCATTGCTTTTGTGACCCCAACAATATGCCTGTGAAACAACTGAGCAGTTTCAAACAAAGAACCCCTTTATAATAGCTGAAATGGATTTCTCTCATAGGAGACAAAATGCCACGTTAATTACTGAGAAAAATATGATCACTGAAGGGAGCTGCTATGCTTTGGGCCTTTTACTAAATTAGTATGTTACACAGTGGAAAGTATGCTTAATCACTGTTCACAGTGCCAGGCTGCTCAGGAAGGTGAGCCAGGGTAATGGAGGATGGTTCATCATTTGACACACATTAAAGGAGCAGAAGATAGGGTTAGAGCTGAAAAAGATAATTATAGATAGATAGATAGATAGATAGATAGATAGATAGATAGATAGATAGATACTATCAAAAAATATTGACTAAATTAGCTTGATGATGGATATTTCGTGAATGTACACTCGTGGTGTCCATTTCTAATAACTTGAATAGCCTTGAAAACTAAATAACATTATTCGCTCTTAAAGTAACACATGGAGTTCACTCAATATAATGCATAAGCTGATACATTGTGCAGCACGGTGGTTCAGAAGGTAAATCAGAGGGTGTTGTTAAATTATCAACAGGGTGGGACAAGTGGCACAAAATCATGCTGAGAC
Source organism: Anoplopoma fimbria (assembly GCF_027596085.1). Classification (NCBI taxonomy): domain Eukaryota; kingdom Metazoa; phylum Chordata; class Actinopteri; order Perciformes; family Anoplopomatidae; genus Anoplopoma; species Anoplopoma fimbria. The sequence goes on from NC_072450.1 coordinate 31,403,054, forward strand.
CTCCCTCCACTGCTTACTTCTTTCTTTTTTATTGCTGAATACCTTTACCTCTTAATGCCTCAAAAAATATGTGAATAAAACAAAACAAGAAACAGTTTTTTTGTTTCTATCGAACTGGTCACAACTGACATAATGTATTTATCCTGCATGTGATGATGGGTCACAAGCTAAAAAGGTTGGAAGCCACTAATGTTACGATACATATTCTGGAGAGGCCCGCTAAGTCTGTTTAATGACCGGGAAAACGTATGGGTGAAAAATCAAAAGCTGATTGTTTCAGAGATGGATGAAACTCTACTGGAAAGATAAACAACATCAACAAAATATAGTCCCTCATTTGGTGTTCTGATGATGGTGGTGGTAAAGCATGTAGCCCTCTAATAGGTGTTCAACTGGGTTGGGATGTGATGGCATATGATTCACATCTTTTCCATAATCATCAAACCTGCAGGGAGCCCCTGTGAGCTACAAACATTCATGATGATTCTTGTTTATTCATGTTTTTCCTTTAATTTGTGATTTTTTTTCTTTTTAAAAATAAACAAAACAATTTAATAAGAACATAAACTGTCAATGCAAGAGAAACAAAATAATTAATTCAAATTGGAAATCCTGCAGTTCTGTTTGCATTATGTATTTGCTCAATATTTCTTCAAAGTACATTATTAGTGTCACTCTTACAGATGACATTTGAGTTCTTCTATTACCTCTATTATTTCCTTCACTCCATCTGAGTCACGGTGAGGTGATACTACAAGGCAGATAACATTTCTTCTAAGGCATTAACCGGCAAAGTGTGATAAGTAAAACTAATCCGTCAGTAGAATGTTCTTGCTGCCTCCACATGACATAAATAATGGACTTTATGTTTCTGAATGTCATATATACATGCAATGATGGGGCACATTTTTACCAGCAAACACTCCTGGGAGGCGTGTTATGGCGTTGCTGGGTGACGACTAGGGAACTGATACCGTACAACAGGTTCAAACTAACTGCCCTGAGTTAATATCTGCTCCTTCTCTTAGCCATCGTTTGATGGATCTTTATGTATGTCTATGCATACTATGTGACACAGAACTGTATTTACTGGTTAATAAAATCACAATGTCTTCATAAAAATTGGGTGGAGGAAATAGAAAGTAATCTACAAAGGCCATGGTGTGTAAAATTGGATTTTCCATAGGAGCCACGGAGAGGAACAGTTGTCGATAGAGGTGGATGCACACTACTGTGTTTATCATTTTGCCTTTTTAATGCAGACCAAAAAAAAGTTCATGAAGAATAATAGTGCTATATACTTTGCAATTTGCATGCATTGTTTGGGATCATAGTTATTGGGCAACATACTAGCGATACAACACCCCCTTGTCTGACTGAACTTTTTACTGCAATTCAAATAGGTGCATTAATTCTGAACAAATGTGGCGGAGTAGCGCTCATGTAATAGAAGTTGAGTGTGCATTTCACAGTACATTACCGCTACATTAATACAACACCTATTCACTTCCATCTGAAATTAAACACTGCAACGTAGTTTCTTCAATTGAATCCAAGATTACACAAACTAAATGGCGACAAAAATAGGAAACACTGTGCAAAATGTCAGAAATTAGGCTAATGGTTACATTTCGGCGAAGGTGCTTTTGTTAGGGGTAACAACAACGCTGCAGCTCCCCAAAAAGGACAGTTTACTCTTAGAAAAAAGCCAAATTACCATTATTTCCCAGCCCATTAGGTTACATCTACAGGATTTCGTAACGCCAAATCATTAAAAAAGAATGCAATTTACATGAATTCCTTTACAATCCTCTGTAGATTTATCAAATATGTTAACATCAAATTTCTGGTGGTATATTTCCTACAACTAGTGGAAGAACATATGACATATATTTACACGTATAATTTGTACAGCTTCTTAAGTAAGGGTGCTTTCTGTATTGTGTCAACCCTGGGATTGTCCTTAGTTTGGTGTGTGTGACAAATATTTCAAATATGCCAGCTGTCAATTGGAAGCGGAGTCAGCGGACCACGTCGGCTTTTTATGCTGCACGACTCCCTAGAAGGCAGCTCTCGTGCATCCTCGCTCATGGCTCCTCAGAGATCCCTCCTCGCTCCTCGCTCCTCGCTCCTCGCTCCTCGCTCCTCGATCCTCGATCCTCACTCCTCAGAGCCGAAATAAGAGCTTTGGGACTGCCGTCAATATGGCGGCGCAGAACCACTTCCGGTTTAAGCGAGCATCGCATAGCGAGGAAATGACAAATAAGAGACCTGGGATGCACCCAGCAAAGTTAGACCCATTGCACTTATTTGATTGGCCATTACCGAACACCACTTTAGCGCCACCTGTTAAGAATATATGCTTCCCTTTATCATCCTGATCCAATTTCTTCTCCCAAAGGTGTGCTGTTCCTGGATTACATCTGGTCACCAAAAATGAGTTGGCTCCAACCCTGTACCTGTGAGCCTTTAGTTGTGCCTGCAGTTCAAGGGACATAAAGCTCAGATTGACACACAGCTAAAGGAGGAAATGAGATGAAAGCCTTATATAAGCTGATGAAATGAGAGATGTGGAGAAGAACATGGTCACTGATGGTATGCTTGTTCAAACAGATGCTCTTTTCTTTCTCATCAATAAGTAATTGTTGCAACAAAATATCATCCCACACTTTTCCCTTCAAAGTATCATTTTTTTTTTTTTAAATGGATACAAATGAGATCTCTGGTACAAAGGACTATAATGCAGAGCTTTAATAGGGCACGCAAAACACAGACAGAGGTCCAGCTGGTGCAGGACCATCTGTCCAGATGCCCTTTCTAATGCAAACTGAATAACTTTTCAGTGCTGCTTTACACACAGTATGCATACAATAATGAATTTGATACTGCCACGAAAGATACATTTAGTCTATATTTAAAACCAGGAGCTGTTGTTGCTGTGTAGGTCTTAATGAGAGGGAATCTCCTGACTGACGTTGTTCAAAGAAGGTTCATGGAGAGAAATCATTCATGCAGTTATAATGAAACCACAGGCAGGGATGTTATGTGAAAAGTAACGACTCGTATAACAAATAGGCTTTTTTTATGTTTTATTTTTAGTGTATTTTCATGATCATAAAGGCTTAATCAGTCAACTTGTGGCCTAATAATAATTATTTCCTTCTTGCCAGGGCAAATAATCGGATCACAGTGAACTATGTCTCAGTTTTGGGCCCACAAACAAACTGTTCTTTGATATTGTTATGAAGTCTCAGCCCAGTCATGACAGAGCTGATCACTGTTACTGGAATCAGTTAGATCGATCAAGTTGAGATGGTTAGTGAATTTCTGCATAGTTTTTGAGACGACACAAACATTTGTTCAAATGAATTCAACACAGACTTATGGTGAGAACGGTTGCTAGGTGGTTGAAGTTGAAAATCCTACTTTTAATCAACATTTGTACAGCACTCACAGTTCAAACAAAAATAAAAAAAATGGATTAAATAACATTGTATAAGGGCCATGTTTTCAAAATGGAACTAACATTCAATCAACTTTATAACCAAGTAGTTTAGTTTCCTTAAGTTTTACTTAGAATTATTTAAAGCTACGTTGGAAGTTTATTTAAAAAAAGTAACAAGCTGAAACTGACACGCCATCCCTGACAAGTTTAAAAGGAGAGGTATCTTAAGCGTCATAGAAACTTGGGACCTTTGATCAAGGTTTTTTAAAATGCACATTTCTGAGCATTGCCATCACCTTTAACTGGTTACCTAATGATTTAAATGGTTAGTAAATAAACTTTTGTAATATGGTTCAAAACAGATGTATTTTCTAGCAGCTTTTTTGTAACTTAAACTCAAACATTCTGCACTTAGCTGTGCTGTTGCCACTATGAGATGTTAAATGTTTTGCTCAAACTAGTTAAAAATTTGATACATAAGTTTTCTATACTTAAACGGTCAGCTTCAGGTGGGAATGCAAGGTGGGCCAGAGGTCCTATAAAGAGATAGTAGTAGAAAGACTGCATGTTATGTGAGTGTTTACCACGGTAAACTTTGGATAATTTCGCCTTTTTAGTACCAAAGAAATGTATTTTGAGACTATAAATTTATTGATTTTATTTATTAATCTGGTTTCAAATTTTTTAGCATTAAGAATATAGTTAGCAGTACACGTTATGTATATGACTGTATTCAGTAAAGTGATGCATTTGTTTTGAATACTCACTAAAATGTCTTGGCCTTTTAAGATTTTTTAAATGTAAAATCTAAGTAAGTACACTGACTAGAGTGGGTAAGTTTACTCATGTTGCGTTCTGCCCTTGAGTTGGCTGGGTTTACAATAGTATTGTAAAATCGTTTTTAAACTGTCCTCTCTTTGAACTGCACTTCAACACAGAAAGGTTTCTGGTAGTTTATTTATGTAAAGGATATTGTATAACAAGACCTTTGCAATTTGGTTTCAATATCAGGCACCGATGTATATGCGATATTTCTGCTTGAACCTACTTCACAGTTGAATTATATACTGTATATTTTGCTATTTGTGCAGTTTCCTTTTGAGCTTCACTCTCAGTTAAAGTAGTTGAAGCAGGAAGACATCCAGGCCTTGAGTGTTCTTGAATAAATACCAGCAAGATTTTCACAGTTTTCTTTAAGTCTGCTAAAAGTTTCTGGTGCTCTTCATCGCTCTGTGTCTCCGTTCATCACGAAGACACATGGCCTTTGCTCGCTGATTTTATTGTGTATGTGGTGCATTGCGACAGCTCCGTCAGAGCAGAGCGGAGTTGCGCTGAGAGCACAAATTTGTTGAACTTTGACCCGAGGTGTGCAGACGTTTGTTGTCGTTGTTGACCTGTGCTTGAACTAATGGATGGATGAAAAAAAACTGATTACTTGCATTTATGAATCTCCAAAACTTCATAATAAAAATTGACCTCATATCAAGACCAAACAAAAGAGAAAGGTCAGAATGCATATGCAGCAGCCAGGTTTATTTACAGGAAAAACAAAAGGTCTCTGAAACGTAGCGGCTAGCATTGAAGCTAAGATGGCACTATTTATTACGGCACCACCGGTATTTTGTAACCTAAAGTTTTCTTTTATAAAACTGTTGTAAGAATGGTGGACTCAGTCTGTTTAAGGGGCAAGGGCAAAACAAAGGCAAAAAGGGGCACCAGCTGCATGTGTATCACGTTTCTCCATTGGAGGGACATCCTGCAGGACACTTAATCCTGTTTTGTTCTTTACCCCCTGCCCCCTCTCTTAAAAATAGATGCTAGCATGGCTTAGATAATGCATTTACTGATATAAAACAGCTAACTAGCCCCCTAAAGTGCGACTGTGGCTCAGTGGAGTGGGTCGTCCTCCAATCAGAGGATCGGCGGTTCGATCCCCGGCTCCGGCAGTCCAGGTCAACGTGTCCTTGGGCAAGACACTTAACCCCAAATTGCTCCCGTAGGCTGTTCCTGAGGAGTATGAATGTGAATTAATGTTAACTAGTGTCCTGATGGCAGGTGGCACCTTAGTAGCCCTTCATAGTATGAATGGGTGAATGATGACATGTAGTGTTATAGCGCTTTGAGTGGTCGGAAGACTAGAAAAGTGCTATACAAGTACATTTGAAAATATCGATGTATATATTTTTTTATTATGTTGGAACAAGTTATTTTTTGGGACTTCCGATGCTCCATAGATCTTAAGAAGCAAGGAATAAATTGTGTTTTTGCAGATGTATCCTAAAAACTGCACACAATTGATATATGAATGTGCTTTATTGAGTGCCATCTATTTTTCAACAATTTCACTCTCAGGCTAGTGGGATCACCAGAGTTGAGTAATGACTGGCAAATGGGACTGGGTTTTGATAGATACCATATCTATGCTGACGCCTACAATGTCTAAGTCATATAGTTTGACAAACGGAGTTCAGTGGGCTGTGTTGACAGTGTGTTTATGGGCAGTAATAAAACATTAATGTCTTTGTCAAGTATTTCTTTTGACACCAAAATCGGGAGCAACGTTAAAACAACACTGTGCAGCAGCCCTTGTCAAGCTTAGTTGTTTATCCAGGAAAGAATCCCGCTAACATCGCAAGAAGGTTATTTATCTTGGCCAGCCAGGGCCCCCGGCTGGAAACGGCAAAGCACTTAATAGCAAACAAGTGACATCTTTTTTCAAATGATTCAACAGTCATCTAAAAACAGAGCTGACCAGTGGCCCGTGGCTATTGTTAGTGTCTAGTGTGACTTATAGCATTATATCACTGCTCCCTACAGAGGGGCAAATACGGGCTTTGCATAAATTAAAGTCTCCCAAAATAACCATGTTGAACTTCTTGAAAAACAAAGCAGGTCAAGCAAAGGGAGCTCCGTTTACAATGAACCCTGTATGGAGTGAGCTATTTGCATTTTCTGGGCTGGTATTAGTGAAAGGATCAATGTGTTCCAACAAGCCTCGTTTCAAATGAGAAAAATGAATCGTTTAAATTTACTTCTAATTTTATAATATTTTAATAATATTAAAATGTCCAATAAGTAATTTAAATGTTTGACTTAAAAAATGTAATATTATAAATTAAAATCGCAGGACAATAATATAATTATGCATCAGTTAAATTACATTAACATACATTTGTTATGAAGTGTGTGTGTGTGTGTGTGTGTGTGTGTGTGTGTGTGTGTGTGTGTGTGTGTGTGTGTGTGTGTGTGTGTGTGTGTGTGTAAGTGTGTGAGACTTACTGTGCTATACTTTATTAATAACTTTCCTCTTTCTATGCATTTTAATACCGTACAATATTGCAGTATGGTGAAAAATTTAACAGGATCTTCCTGGCCAGTTGGTCCAGTGCCTGCTGACACAATCTGCCATAGGGAAGGGGAGCAGCCCATGACCCACTTAATGTTTTAAACCACACACACACACACACACACACACACACACACACACACACACACACACACACACACACACACACACACACACACACACACACACACACACACAAGCTCTGATCTCAAACTAAAGGAATTAAAATAATCCATATTCAGAAAGACATCCGAAAGTATTTCAACCAAAAGTATGTACTTCAGGTGTGTAGACAAAGTATGTCGCTGAATGTTTTTACTGTTTCTAATGGGCTTTAATTGTTATTTGTTACACAAAAACCTTTTTTTCCTTCTATTTTATACAAAGTAACTAAACAATTTTAGCTCTTCAAAGTATTCAAGCAAACAAAAAACACTCTCTTTAGTTAAGTGTCAGATTATATACACAACTGCTGATAAGATGTGCAAGGTAACACTAGAGTCTCTTTGAGTTAAGTTATGCCCCTTAGAGAAACAACATGCTCCATAAGTAAGGAAATAATCTTGCAGTTATTTGCGATTGCCTACAAAAAATGTTTGGATTATTTTGTTGCTAAAAGGCCATTTTGAAAAGGATGGTTAGTTTTTGAATGCAGACTTTGGATTTGACATAGAATTGAGATGTTTATCTCCCAGTGTTGTGTCTTATTTGGCTTGTGTGTAGAGTTGACAGAGCATAAGCAGTCGCAGAGAACTGCTAAATATGTCCCTGAATATTTAAAAGCAAGTGAGCCACTTGCTTTGTAAGGTTTTTACATTCACACTGTTCCTCTATTGTAAGGCGACAGCAAGTTGGATGATTCTCATTTCTACATCAGCTGACAGAATTGTTCACTGATCACAGGTATAAAAAGGGTAATAAACATAAAGCAGAGGCAGGCCCGCACATGAACCCAGTGAAAAGTGCAACGAAGCTACTTCAGCATATAAGTTCCTTTCATCTTGTGCCAAAGCACCAGAGAGTTGCCCTTAAGGATGCTCCTTGGCAAAGATTAATAAAGGCAAATTTTGGTCTCAGCCTGATGCAATCCAAAGCCCTCTACTGTAGAGATAAAAAACCTCCTGTCAGAGCAAGGTGGGATTCACACGGTTCTACTAAAAGAATAATGCATATAAGCCTGGAGAGATTGGAGAAAAACGCATGTGTCTGACTTACCTTGTAACAATCTAAAATTCTATTTTAACGGATTGTCTTTCATACATTTTTATGATCATGTTTTATTTGTATTCCTCCATATTTGGCTTGTCCCCTCAACCAGTCGCCCCACATACAATGGCGTCAGTGGCCATTGCGGGATATTGGGTCCACGTGTCTCATTCCAGTAGACCAACGGAAACACAATGGCCCTTTTCAAGGCCACCCACTCCCTCTGAAGAGCAGTTTCCTTTCAGCCAGTGTGCTTATGCTCCCACTGAGCATTTTTCAACCTCACAGTACACTCTCCCCACACAAAACAGAGGCTCGCCGCCGCACACAAACCCAAAGACCTACTCACTTTTTAACAAGTCAAAGTAACAATCCTTTAAAATGTGCATTAGTAATTGAAAATAATTATCAACCAACTCCCACCCATTAGGTCAAGTTCCAGCCGGACCTGTGTCAGACTCAGTGTTTCATTGTAGAGGTGTAACAACGCTGTCATGGGTTTTCAGCACCCAAGGCCAGCACCGACCTTTCTTTTGGCGGAGTCTTCCGAGGTTAAAGCTAGGGTGGGCTGTCTCTCTGGCCTCTTTGGGTTTTCAGCACCCATTGAGACAGTCCCACAGCCAATAAGAACCGACCTGATTTCAAAGTGTACATTGCCCACAGAGGCGGAGAGCAAAGTCTTACATATAGCTGACCGATTAGGACAGTTTTGCCAAATATTACAGTAAAGAAATGACCCACCCTAGCTTTAAACTGGCTGCAAACTATGTCAACAGACACTCCAAAGATGTGCGAAGGACCGCTTACGGTGTACAGGTCAGCGTGGCACAGGCCATGAACACAAGGCTAGTTTTCAAGAAACTACAAGCTCCAGCTTCCCCCCACCGCCAGTTTCTTGGTGTGGTGGAAAAGATGATGTTGTGTTGGGCGGATATAGCAGACCTGACGGAACTGGAGGAGATGTTGTGGGACAGGTTTGGGAAGAGGAAGGTGGATCTGTTCGCCTCTCGAGAGAATGCACAATGCACAATATGGTTGTACATGAACACCCTTCACTAGGAGTGGATGCCTTCTCTCACCTTCTGTGGCCCAGAGCTCTCCTTGAGGCGTCTTTCAGTTCTTCTGATTGCTCAAGTTTAAGCATGCGTTTTGGCGGCGTGTTCTTCTGGCACCAGAATCCACAAGTGCATTTTGGACCCCTCCATGGTGCAGCTGCTGGCAGGAAAACCATGGCAGCTCCACTGGCGCAGAGATGCACAGCCCGATCCTCCTAGAGATAGGCCAACAGCTAATCACGTACTTTCTAAAAGACCTATGAATTACCTGTGCGTGTTGACGGTCTCGCTGTCCTGCCTTATAAGAGAGGACAGTAAGCACAGTAAATTACAGCTGATCTCTTATTTGCACAACCAACTCTGCTCCCAGCAGACCACATGACACATGACAATAAAAACATGACAATAAAAACCTGTGCAATACATTACACTGTGCAATAATAGTTAAAATAGTTTTTTCTGTCTGTAAATATAATATTTCAGTTATTGTTGATTTTCTACTGTTTTTTATTGCTTATTTATAATACTTGTTTTTTTTTATTTTCATTTTTTATTTTTATGTTGTCTTTCTTTACTATGTCTCTTGTGTGCACTTTACTCTATGCTGCTGTAAGCCTGCAAATTTCCCGCTGCGGGACTAATAAAGGATTATCTTATCTTATCTTATCTTATCTTATTTACACATAAAAGTCCTTTGGGTCAAAAATAATTTATCTTGAAGGGCTCTCCCTTACGCCCCATCATAACAGGGCAAAATAAGTGCCCATAACGCCCTTTGTCTCAGTGTGTTGTACGCACCCCAATAGGCAGACAGAGCAGCTGTTCGTTCATTTCAGATGGCACTCGCAAGGCGTGGCTCTGTCTAATCAGCACCTGTCCTACTGGTTGTGTGAAGCCATTTCACAAGCCTCCAGTGCAGCATGAGTGGAGAGTTTTATCATTACATTACATTACATTACAGTCATTTAGCAGACGCTTTTATCCAAAGCGACTTACAGGAAGTGTATTCAACATAGGTATTCAAGAGAACTACTAGTCACCAGAAGTCATAAGTGCATCTCCTTTCTTAAACAAGCATCTAAAAGCATAAACCAGAGCAAAAGTATAGTGCAGAGGCAAATTACTACGAAAACAATAATTGCAACAGACTAATACGAATACAATAAGTGCTACAAACTAATACGAATACAATAAGTGCAACAAACTAATAGGAATGCAATAAGTGCTACGAGGAAGGCTCAGGGTAGTACTTCTTGAAGAGGTGAGTTTTCAGCCTGCGCCTAAAGATGGGCAGCGACTCTGCTGTCCTGACGTCAGTGGGGAGTTCATTCCACCACTGAGGGGCCAGGACAGAAAAAAGCTGTGACCGGGTGGATCGGCCGCAGGGACCTCTGAGCGACGGGGCAACCAATCGCCCCGAGGCAGCAGAGCGAAGTGGTCGGGCGGGGGTGTAGGGCTTGACCAAGGCCTGGAGATAGGAAGGAGCTGTTCCTTTCACTGCCCTGTAGGCTAGCACCAGAGTCTTAAACTGGATGCAAGCTCTTACAGGGAGCCAGTGTAGAGAACGGAGAAGGGAAGTTGTGTGGGAGAACTTGGGGCGATTGAACACCAGACGTGCTGCAGCTTTCTGGACAAGCTCCAGAGGTCTGATCCTCATCCATGGCCCTCCTCAGAGGGGTGAGAGTAGCAGACATCTGCACAGCGGCATCCTGGCCTTCTCTGGGCCCTTTTCATCCGTTGCTGCGAGATTTATCTATGCCTTTCTGACTCATTCATAGTTAGATCTGCTAGTTGGCAGATGAAGCGCTGTCCAACGCGTTTACGCACAGGACGGCTCTAATCTGTTCTTTACAGATTAGTTGGCTGAATTTGGACCATAATGATACATACTATTTCCCACTCTTCTGCAGTGGCAGTGCTGTATGTAGAGAGTGTTACACTTTTTTTTTTTTCACACAGGGCTGACATTGTGTTTACCATGGCACAGTCCCTGCCTCCTTTCCTTACTACGCGTGGCTTCTACAGTTTGTGAACTGGTGTATGCTGTCTGCTTTTGGACCGTGGGGTTACAGTGGGGCATGGAATACATCATCTTCGCCCCTTAACCCAATAGCTGCAGCTCTTCGAGGGCTAAGCCTCTACAAAACAGAATGTTGGTTACGTATTGTAACTCTAGGCCGTATGATTACAGGCATAGTCCACTAAGCTGGGGGTCCCTCTAGCTCCACCTACAGCAGCTACAGAAATGCTATTTTTAATTTGGAGCAGAACTATGTTCTCATGCCTTTTATATATCGCGAGTACGGATGAACCAAATAGTGACAGCTGTTAAAGGGCTAAGCCTTTACTCATAGAATCTGGTGATACAATACGTATATAGAATGTCAAATATATAGTTGTTGCACTTGTTACTAATATCAGAATTTAGACACATATTCTATTGTTTTATGATGCTATTGTAATGGTTATTGGTTAATTTGTTGTCATTGCTAGAACAAAAATGGCTAATAATTGAGGGAAAAAAATCTCCACTGTTCTCCACGGATGCTTTATTGCTCAGTGCTGCCATGGTATTTCATGTTGTCGATTAAAATCTTGATCATACACAAATTTTTACTCCCAGTCTGCTGAAGAATAAAGAAAGCATTGTACACCTTACTATGTCATCTAATATATCTTCAGGATTTGCTAGGACTACAATTCTAATATTTCTCTGTCATGAATGGGTGCATTTTATATAATGTAATGCGGCAGCTATTTATTACTGCTGTTGTTGGGAACAATTCACTCTTTCATCAGGTATTTCATCCACTCAGTGAACCTTCGCTGTTGGTCGGGACAGATTCTGACACCTCAGCTGATGTTGCCACTCTTGTTGAGGGATGTGAGCAGAGTGCCTTTTACCAACATTTGTGAATCCCAGGGGCTTTTCATGTGTTCCTTTCATCTTCGCCGCAGAGCAAAATGTATTCCATTAGATTACCATTATATTTGAGTTTTAGATCACTATAAAGTCTATTGAAGTATATATGATATGAATAGGGGTTTTAAGCTATATATATATATATATATATATATATATATATATATATATATATAAGATACAATAAATGATTGCTGCCTGTATATATAAAGTTTTAACAATACATTTGTTGCACTAAATGCTCCTGAGAAAGCTGCACATTATCAGAATCAGAATCAGAAGCTGTTTATGCCCAAGTACGTTACACATACAAGAAATTTGGCAAGGTGATTAATTGGTGTTCGTACAGTAAATAAAAAAAACACAGTGAAATAATAAAGACATAATTTTAAATTAGAAATATGAAAGTATACAATAAAATATGATAAGCAAGTAAACAAATAAGAGTAATACAGACTGAAGAAACGTTGTGTTGCAAGTCTAGTGCAACACAAGTGGTGAGGGGGGCTGAACATGATGTTTCCCTTTTTCAAAAAGCCCTCCATATCATTATGATTACAATATTTTGACCACCCTCTTAAGCAAGACAAAAATATTCAACAATATGCCCACAATATCTCAAATAAATATGAATGATATATGAACATGAAATACCATAACTATAATAATATCTGAACAGGCACAACATATGTAAGACAACATATTTCAAACATTGGTATGATAACTGAATCAAACATTCACACAGCCACCGCATTGTATAACAGCAGAAGAATGACCAAACAAAATGTTATTTTTTCTTAATATTCCAGCCATATTTCTTATTCATTGTAGTTATGCTGTCTGTTCAGATATAGAAGATGGGGGCTTCTGTAGGTCAGTGACAAATGATGTGCTCTCCCAACCCCCAAAATATATATTTTTTTAGGGGAGAAAATACATAACCCCATCCCTTCTAATTCTCCTCTCTTTTCTAATAACATGCCTCTTTATCTGCAGTAACATGTGACTTTGCTATATACTATATTATAATATTTAATATACTCTCCTTATACATGCTAAGACAACAGTTGTTAATTTGGTGCAAAGCTCTTTCCTTTTTTTCCTGCAGCCAGCAGCAACAATGCTGTGCTCTCACTGCAATTTAAATTACAAATCACAGACTCTCACTAAATACATGGGCAGGAACTTTGCCACTAGATGTAGCTGAAGTACTCAGGTAACAGACACAGTGCTCAGGAAACATGCTGTCCTCAAAGCCACAATACTTGTTTTTTTCATTTCACCAAGTGAATAAAGAACAGGGACGTATTTTTTTAAGAAGCATGTTTGCTGTTATTCCATTTTTTTCCTTGGCTTAGCACCTCCAAATCCTTAAAATTACTTAATGGCTTGAATATATTTCCATTCTAAAATATTCCTCTTAAATAAGTGTCAAGGGCAAGTGATGGATTCATTTGTGTCTGTTCTCTGTTTATAAAACCAATAGACATGGGTCCTATATGCAACAATACTTAAGGTGACGTGTATTCTTCTAGCATGATTTCCTCTCTTTCCCTGTGGCTCACACTCCGTCCTTTGTAATGTCTGCAGTATTCAATCTCTGGCAGATTGCAAAGAGACAGTGGGGGTGGCGGGCTGGATGCTAAAGCACTGATTATGCCATATTCTCTTCCTTTTTAGAATCGCCAGCTTCTGGTCTCCAAATGTAACAATCACCAGAAGGGCGGGATAGAGATGGTGACATTTGACCTGATTTTGCACAGATCTGTTACCGTTCGCTCGGTGCCTAGTTTTTGCGCGCCACGTGTAACTTAAAGTGACACTCGCCTGAAGCTCCCTTGGAGGCACAGAGCAGGGTTGGCGCTCTGAAAGCACATATGACAAGCCTGGGAAGGGAGCAAGAAAGGGAGCTTGTGAAGGTGAGGGGTGATTGTCAGAGCGCTAGCGAGGAAAAGCGAGTGAAACAAAAAAACAAAAAAAATGAACGAAATAAAACTAAATAAACTCTCTCACTTTTTATCTGGCTATTCCTGCAGGTTGGTGTGTTTAAATGTCAGCCTCTCTTGCTGGTTTCTTCACCTAAGCGACATCCTTGGGTGGGTAACTCCTCAAAACTAAGAGGGCACTGCCATGGGAGATCCACCGTGAGAAGGGAAAAGAGAGGACACGGTGAAAAAGTGAGACTCGGGGCCCCACCAGCAGCTGCAAAGATTTCATGGCCATTTCTATCGACGGACCACTTCGCATCACAAGCGGCACCAGAATCCATACCAGACAAATGATAATGAGCCAGCTCATAGGGTTATTATTGGAATTCAGCCTACACTTGGTGTGATTTGTTGGTGGTGCAGTCTAAGCGTAGTATCATGTTGACTGTCTCAGGCTATTTGCTCCCAATCTTTGTCCCAGAACCTCTTTCAATGGATTATAGACCAGTCATTCTTATTTATGTCAGATAACTAGAGCATCCCTGAACTGCGATTGTCCATCTATAGCATAGTCATGTTATCTAGGCACAGCGGGCCTGTCAAGCTTGGAATTTCTCTAAATGATGTTCTTATGTAAGATGCAATTGTTAGCATTACTTCCTACAGTACCCAACTTAAAACATCTTCCAAAGACTAGGAGCATGTCATACTTTGTGGGATAAAAGGTCATGTGGTGTATGACCACTCCATAGTATTGGGTGACCCCCAAACCGGCACCCTTTGTGAACACACATGTACTCACTTATTCACCAAATCCTGTTTCATCAGTATATGGGAAAGTTATTTCAGCACTTAGTACACTTTCCGAGAATATCTTCAACACCAAAACATAGTTTATTTAAAAACTGTATGATAACACTGGTGAACACAAAATACGTAACATAAAAATGTAACATAGCTGATTGTCAGATACCTTTTAAAAACTAAACACAAGGTATGTGTCAGAAGCACAGGCTGATGGCTTAATTGACTGTGTCACATTCTCTGCAGCTGTTGTATATTGCTATCTGCTCATAATATGATCTTTTATACCGGCATTGCCACCGTGCGTGACCAAGAATGTACTCTTACAGTGTGTGCAAAATGCAGCATTATTTGCTGGTTACTTTATGAAGGAAGGAGTGAGCCTCCTGGAGCTCTTTAGAAAAGACACACTTTCTCCTAAGTATGCCAGCGAACCATTAGTGTACTGTGTACCAGTGTACTGGATCTGTCAGAGAGCCGCAAGTGTCATAGCAACAGCCTTGATGACTACAAGTGTTGAATTCAGACAGGTGGTGCATTGTCTATGTTCTCATATTTTGTTAAAAAGAGGGACAAAAAATGACGAACATCTTAATTAGCGCTGAAAAAATATATAATAGTATTAGTTTTAACCAGGACAGACGTTATCAGTGACTGTTGAAAAGTGGGACCTTTTAGTGTTTTGCAGATATTTACCGGGACCCCCACCTTGAAACCAGGACAATCCAGGACAAGTGGGTACAATGACAATGCAGTATCAGACTTCAGGCAGATGTTAGTGGCTCTGTTCTACTCTTTATTTGATTTAAAGCTCCACATCTGTGTGGATGTTCGAAAGAGACAATGTTCTTTGGGGAAGAACCCTCTGCACCATTATCAGACATATAGTTACATTCAACAAACATACCAGATCCCAAACCTCTTATGAAGTTAAAGCAAAACAGACTTGGAAAACATCAAACATAGGATGGAATGAAACCTGAGCAGAACGTTTTCCCTCTCAGACTATAATACTAGTATTTACTATATCTGCCCTGCAATAAAAGCTCAATTCTATTTCTTCATTTAAATGTCTTCTCCATGAATAAATTAGTGACGGCTGCTTTTTTCTTCCTCGTAAATACAACTTAAGTCCCACTCATTTTGAATGTGTGCATATATGTGAATGTATGTAGCATATTGAAGGTCCTTTACAGCGGTCTTTTACTTAAAATCAATGACTATTAATAAATAACAACAAATTAATTAATTCAAAAACATAGTTTAAATAGACCTTTTCAACCACCTCATGGAGCTAACATTAGCTTTATCATCTAGCCAGCTACAGCTGATTTAATGAGAAATTAAGAGTTCTTAATGAAAGAATTGCATTATGCAATGCTTTTATATTTATTGCAGCCATTCAGCTGAGCGCATAAGAGATCTTGGTGACTTGCAGTGCTCATGATTGGTATCTGCAGTTTCAGTTTACTGATTCTGGGAATCTCAGAGATCAATAATTGAGTGTTGCAGAATAGCATGGTGATAGATATTTAAAAAATACACGGATCACAAAAAAAGTGTTTTCTTTCTCGGCTGCAGCAGTGGAACGTGAGCATGGAATAATTGAATAAATGAATCGTCACACCTTATAAACACTAAACAATGTAGTAATTACTGCGGTTAATCTTCGTTTGGGAGGACTTTACGTGGTTCAGTAGGTGAATACTGTGCGCTTTGAGAGAAGGAGTGAGGGAGTGAGGTCTACTCCATACACACACACACACACACACACACACACACACACACACACACACACACACACACACACACACACACACACAGTCAGTAACATCTAGAAGCAGGACATGTATCTCTTTGAAGTGTGTTCTTATGCAGCGAGGAGCACCTGAAGGCCTACATGGCTTACTGACCTACAAGGACAACAGGGTGGGTACATCCTGATCGTTGCACACAATGTCTGGATCATTTGTTTCATTCATCAGGCTCATGTCATTACCCAACAGGAGAGATTGGCTATGTTTGTGTGTAGTTGTGTGTGTGTGTGTGTGTGTGTGTGTGTGTGTGTGTGTGTGTGTGTGTGTGTGGTTAAATTGTTGCAATGTGTCTGATTCGGCCTCTCCTGGCCCAGCCTGTATACTGGTGATTGATGCTGACTTCCTTCTCTCTCATTGGACTTGCTTGTATGTCAGCCTTGGAGATTTCTTTAAGTAAGAGCTCTCTATCTGGCTGAGTGACAGCACAGAGTGAAGCAGAGAAGAAGGTTCCTGTAATAGCCGAGTAGAGGCACCCTTTCTAACAAGGACACTGGCCTCCTACGTATATAAGTAAGTAAACTGTATTCCTTTTCCTATTGTTATCATTGTTGTTGTTTCTCTTATATTGAATCTAAGTTCATTCATATGGGATTGGTTTCTCCACTGAAGCTTTTCAGATTTCATCTTAAATGTTGGACCACGTAACAAACTACCAGTTGTGGGGAAACAAAAAAAATTGCCACCGTGGCCCTGCGATCTGAGGTTCGGTGGGAGTAGGAGAGCTCCTTGCCCCAGCAGCAGCATCTCTTCCCGCCAGAAGCAGAGCTTTGCTTCACTGGTTCACCGGACCCAACTGGGAGCCAAAACCGACACCAAGCTGCTGGAAGCCCAGGCTGTACTGCTGGGCTCGCCGGAGGATGGGGAGGCATCGGTGAACCAGGACCAGGACTGCATGGGGCAACCTATTTTTTTCTAAAGGGGATCTGGTGTTCCCACTTTTGTCTCCACAGACCACTTAATTCAACACAATGTTAAAGTCTCTTGAAATAAAAAGTGCAATATACAAATATATAAAAAAATACTTACAAGTTAAAGTCCTGCAAATCAATCATTTAGTTAAAATTCAGAAAGATGAACTGGTCAACTAATGACTTAATGTAAAGCAAAGATATACCATTGTGTTTAATATACTAAAATGTACATTATATTGTATAATTGTGATTGTAAGAGGCATTTTTACTGTTGGTCAAGCTGAAGCTGTTTGGGGGTAAATAACAAATGTTATAATAGGAACATGTAAAACGATTATACAAGAGTAACTCAATAAATCAGACAAATATATTTTACAAATATTTAGTAATGGGAATACTCAAAGTACAGGAACCCAAAAAAATGATGCTCAAGGAAATGTACCTTTCCAACATTGCTCACAAAAAAATAAATACATACGTTAGAAATAATCATACTACATTAAGATGTTGTTATACCAGCAGGGGACAAACTCAATGGGTTTGTCACAACACGACCTAAACAAGCACAAAATGAGCATTTTTGAATTCATAATCCAGCTCGGTAATGTCTCCAGAAATGATATGTACATTGTGTTTGAATCACCTGCCAAAGCAAATATACAGTAACTGTTGCTGAAGGCAAAGCAGTGTCTTTTGCAAGCTGTTGGCAGCCGGAGAGATTTTCAGCAGCATTAATGGCCTGATAATATGTTGATCTGCTCATATCCACAAGGCATTTCTCTGCCAGAACAAATAGGCATCAAATACGGAGACTGATAGAACCCTCAAATGACTCTGACTACATTTTTAGCTGTAGCTATTTATTCTCAAAGCAAAATAAAAGGACAGGTTTTTAATTCTGAAAAGCCCAAAATGGGATAAAACCATAATGCACAATACCGTTCAACCTTCTCACCCTCTTCCTCTCCTCCCGTCTCCACCCTTGCTCCCTGTTTGCTCCATGCTATCAGTGAATAAAACATATCACATCAGAGTGTCAATGAAGCTTGTCATGAAAATGTAAATTGGATTTGGGAATTTAATTTCCATTTTACAAATTATCTGATGCTTCTAAATAATACTGAATGCTATAGAGAAATAAAGCCAGAAGCAAAAATAAATAAACAGGCATCGCTATAGCTAGCGCCATGCAGTATGTAGGGTATACAGTCCTGAGTGCACATCTGGTGTCTAAATTCAGCGTGTTGCATCACAAGTTGGTGTGCCCTGACACTCCAGGGAACAAAGACAATGAAAATTCATCTTAATCTGGAGAATTCTCTCTGGCAGCCTCCCCACTCCCAGCCCTGTGGGGGACAATAATTAATCAAGCCAGCATTAAGTAGGTGGGGTGCAGGGGTAATAGATCAATTGAAAAGGCTGATGATAAGAATCGATGGAAGAGATAACCTTGGCTGAGGTGCAAGGAAGATGGTGAGGAGAATGTAGAGGAAAAGGAGGGAGAGAGGGAGACGTGATGATATGGCTCATAGTCGTGATTGTCAAAAACAGAGTGTGTTAAAACGTAAAAAAAACACTGCCTCAAAGCCAGAAATGCTGACCTTACCCACACACATACAAAAACACCCTCCCACATTTACTTAAACTTGTGGCATTACTTTCTCAGCATTAAGTTTTCGACTCTGTGGTATTTGTTTTATTATCAACAGATTGCAGCAATGGCTGAAATAGCAGCGTTACCTTATGCTTAGCCTTGGAAAGCAGAAGACCGAGAGAAAAACTCCTACAGAAAATATAGGGCTTTTTAACCGGAAACAATGACATATTGCAGCACACATGGGCACAGGTGTAAATAATAACATTAGTGATTGCTGAATTCCATTTCACTGCTTCGGTTTCAGGGGTCTGGTATCGTGAATGCTCGCTGACTGTTCGGATGGGTACCCACCCGTACGGGTCACGGATCAACTACCGTCCTTTACACCGCAACTCACAATACAGTGTGCAAGGGTTAGAAATTCGAAGGCAGAATTAATTAAGAGTCCTTACACCGTTTAGCTTTTGTGGGTAATGACTTTCCGCGGCTCGAAGGGGGCGGGGTTTAAAACGGATAATGAGGTGGGTGAGGTCACTCATAATGGTATTTGCCATTTTTGGTTATGCGTTTGTTGGGTGGAGAATGGAGGATCTATTGACAATGAGCTACAGTCATTTGCAAGTGTTCATGACGTACTGTTATGTAGTGAAGACATTTTAACTTGAAATGTCCTAAGTAATCTGAGAAAGAAACATCTCTGCTGGGCTTTTTTTTTTTTTTTTTGGTGAAGTAGTGTGATTTAATATTCAATTTGAGGGCGCTGTCTAAAAGTATGCCAGGTAATTCAGATGAGTCCGTTATTAAGTTAGATGAGATTTTTATTTGTTCACCTGCAATACTATATTATATATATGTACATATATTTGGGTGAAATCTGTGATGATTTCCTGTTGTTTTGGATGTAACAAGCGGCTACTCGTGCTACCTGCTTCCTATAACTGCGCTCGTCGCTTTTGGACATGAAGCCTTGTTATGCTTGTATCATGTAGCACCGGGAGTGCTCTGAAACCTGGAGACAGCCTCTACGCGTCGCCTCCTCCTGCCCGCTCTATGCCTCCAGGCAGTCGGGGGACCAGGTGTGCTGTTAGTTGCCAGCATGTCCTCAGGTATCGTTGGAAGGAGAGATCCAGATACTTCAATCAGGTTCTCTCTGAGGGATAGATGTTCCTCTCGGCTGTACTTAAACATACAGGCATACACAAACATACTTTTGCGATACAAGTGCGAGACACAGGAGCAGAGAGTATACTTGGGTGAGCTGCCACTTATCTTTTTAATAAAGAGTTATGTACAGGTCTATTTTGTCATAAGAATTATTCCTGGCAACCTGACCGTGATGACCATCTGCCTGGATCACACAAATGAGTTGTAACATTTTGATCTAAGGCCCCTTTGAGGGGCTCGAATGCAGATTATGAAACGTTTGGACGGAGCTAGCGTTTTTTATGCTAAGCTAAGCTAATTGTTTCCTGGCTGTATAGCTTCATATTTGGAGAAAAGACAAGACAGGGTGAGCTAACTCGGTAAACAAGTACATTTCCCAAACCAACAAACTATTCCTTCAAGTTTTCTTGTTATCAGTCACATCATTACCAAAGGATTAAAGTCTTGATGCAATGGAGTGGTGAAACTGTAAACCAAGATTAATCCCGATCTGCCACCACAAACCTGTTCAGGGTCACTCTTGTTCTGAAGCATTTTTCTTCTTCTGCCATTTTAGTGAGTGAGCAACCCTCTTTGGACTCGCTATTAACTTTCCACAATATAAGGAAGTGCGGGGCCATAGTTTGTGTCAACTTCAATGAGTGTTATTTAATGTTACAGTGAGAAAATGTGCTGTATATACAATGTGCACTTGCACAGTTCAGTAAAAGGTTTGAGGTCATTGTGCTGCAATGGTTTGGCTCAGTAGTGGAGAGGGTTGTCCTTCAACAAGAGGATCGGCGGTTCGATCCCTGGCCCTGATAGTCCATGTCGATGTGTCCTTGAGCAAGATACTTAACCCCAAATTACTCCAATAGGCAGTGTATTGAATGGGTATGAAAGATATTTCTGATGGGCAGGTGTCACGTTGCATGCTAGCCTCTGTCAATGGGTGTGAATGGGAGAATGCCATGTAGTGTTAAAGTGTTTTAGGGGTCAGACGACTAGAAAAATGCAATGCATTTACAAGTCCATTCACCGTTAATTTAATAACATCCTGTGTCTTATAACTTTGTATTTCTACTTTCAGTAAATAATCCAATCCTGTTTGGCAGATTTTCTTTTGACTCCAATTATGATCACAAATACATCATACATGAGTTTGTCATTCTCAGCTCAGTCCTAATAGTGACAGAAGGTGGAACTAGAAAAAAATGCTGGTGTTGGCTACTGATCATTTAAAAAAAAGGAGACATGTGATAATGATGTGTAACCCTACTGATCTTCTACTCCTACTGGTGTACATGTACTGGACTTCCATCTATAATTAAGGAACAGAGATGCTTTGAAAACATACATAACATACAAAAAAACTCATTTTATGTCAAGACAGCAGCTTACCTTTCAGAGCCTCATCACAGTTTTTTTGATTGTTGTGACATAAGCTCTTTATGTGTTTTACTTGTAATTTCTCTATCAGTTCAAAGAGTAAAAAATGCTCTGCTGTTTTTTTAAAGATTCATAACACACACACACACACACACACACAAACACACACACTGTGAGACCAAACTATAACGGGGACAAATTGTGCATACATATGTGAGTTGCTTTTCTCAGTACTATATCTTTATTGTTTACTCTGAGCATTGAATGAGCAAAAGAGAAGTGAAATGGATGTGAATTCATGGACAAGGTATTTTTTTGGCTTTAATAGAACATTGCTGTTGTTAGCAGAGGATGGCTGTTCAGCGATTCTGGTGTGTGTACCCAGTACTAGCCCGAATATAATTGCGGAGGAATAACAACACGTGGGGCATCACTTCTGCTCAGTGGAAACTCACACTTCAGGAAAAACTTTATTGACACATGTCAATTACAGCACATCCTATTGGCTGTTATCTTTTGCCATCACACACTACCTGCATATGACAATACAAATAATATTTCTCACAATTGAGAGCACATCTTTCATATATGTTAACAGCTGTGGTCCCAGAGTCTTGACTCCAGCAGTATATGATACTAACCATCCTTGCAAGCAGTAAACTGAGTTACCTGAGGTGTACTGTATCTCCATCAAACCCCAGGAGAGTGATACAAGTATCCCCTGTGTTTGGTCTTCCCTAACTATATGACTATTTGTCATTTCTTACAAATGTCCAGCAAGACGGTTGATCAGTGCGTCTCTGCAAGGTTA
This sequence comes from Anoplopoma fimbria, assembly GCF_027596085.1. Lineage (NCBI taxonomy): Eukaryota > Metazoa > Chordata > Actinopteri > Perciformes > Anoplopomatidae > Anoplopoma > Anoplopoma fimbria. The sequence continues at coordinate 31,425,429 of NC_072450.1, forward strand.
GGAAAAGATTGTGGCTTGGGTGAAAATTACCTTCAAAATACTTGGTTAAGTTTAGGAAACAAAACTACATGAATAAGTTTTGGAAAAGATCGTGATTTGGGTTTTGACTTTGACCTTAATTCTGTCATGCTTTTTTTTACGACTGATGTGATTTCACCACTGATGCTTTTCTCTACCACCCGATTTGTCAACCATTTGTTTGTCAACCATCATTGGGACGTTACAAAATTCATCTTTTAACATCAGCCCCGTAAGTCACAGTCACTGGCCTGACCTTTGTGAGAGCTAGGCTGGCTGTTTTCCCTTGCTTACGGTCTTTATGCTACACTTTGCTAACCGCCTGCTGATGCTATCTTCATATCTAGTGCACTTCTCATCTAAATCTATGAAAAAGCACATTTCCCAATAGGTCAAACTATTCCTTTAACTATCACAGACAAATCTTTTGTAGAGGGAGCAGCAGTCAGTTGTCTCACTGACAGAAACTTCAGAATGCAATGCAGCGACAAAAAGTGCTGTGTTTTAAATAGGAGGTACAACTCTTGCTTTTTTCTTTACTAGAAACTCTTGCAGATGTTATTATCATGACAGTCAATATCAGTATTGCTCTCTGCATTCCCTGCAATACAAAAGGTTAATTGGATGCAATGTGTTTAGATGAATTGTCTGGGGAGTTGGTAGGAAATAATTAATTGGAGAAAATCTGATGCGCTATCAAAAGAAGATACGTGAATTTCCCCACTGCTAACATAAAGCACTACAATTATACATACCCTCTCCTTAGAAAGATCAACATATCTTGGTTTCTATAGCTTACACATACAAATTCAATGACCAGCAACAGTCGGTCACCTCTGGGACTAAAATAAATGAGCTAAGGAGGGTCAAAAGGATATCTCAGAGGAAGCTAAGTGGGAAACACTCTACTATGATGTGCACAAGGAGGACTCTGTTGGACTTCATAAGCTGCATGACAGACTGAATCCATTTTCTGTTTGCTCCCCCAACTCCTACAAACATGTTTCCGAAAGTACTATTAAATCAACAAAAACATGCCTTCAGAGATGAAAATATGTGGAATGTATGTGGCCGTAGTCAGATCACGGTGAAAACATAATTATTTGCCTACTATGTTTATTTATTATATAACCAATTGTCAACTGATTTGGGAGTGATATGAGATTCCATATGTTTGTTTTTTTAAATATTGGGGATGGAGCAACTCATTCACATACAGTAACACTGTCTAACAGGACAGAATCTTTCTTTTTTTTATGAAACAATAAAGAGATAAAGAGGTTTTTATTGTCATTGTAGTGGTACAACGAAATTTCGTTTGGTAGCCCTCAGCCAGCCAGCAGCAGTGAACAACAAACACTGTACAACAAACAACAATATACAACACAATAACAACAATATACAGATACAAATACACAAAAGGAATGAAATACACAAAAGGAATGAAATACACAAAAGGAATGAAGTGGTTTGGTCTACATGATGTCCACTGCACTCCAAACCCCAAGCTCGATGTCAGTGTCGTCTATATGATCTAAACTTTTGCAGTTGATGCAAAGTACATAATCCCTGACTAATTCCACCTGCGGACAATTTAGCATTGCTTTCAAGTGGATGACCCTAATTCTAATGCATTTTGCTGTAGTTTGTCATCAAAATATGCTGCATCAGTTTGTAATATACTTTACACACCCACTCAGCATGCTGATAATGGCCACTAAGTACAAAATGTGTACTTTATAATCCCAAAGTCGCAAACAGACCTCACTACTGTATCTTTTCCATTGTACTGTTATTCAATAGCATGCTCTAGACATGACATATACTCAGCCACATAAAAACTATGAAGCAGGTGATTTTTTTGGGCCAATAACTACTTTACAGCAGCAGTGTTACTTTTAGTTTTCTCACAGCCATCATTGCAACTCACTTACACTGTTGTTATGCACAGTAAACGTCTTTGCACGCACACAAGAATGACGTACAAAGTAGAGTGTGTGGAGTGAAATGATTGAGTCACACCATAATGGATGCCTGAGAAGGCTACAACGAGATCTTAACCTTGGATTGCTACGGGGGAAAAAAGCACCATGAAAACAAAGCAGACTTGACTGCTTCTGTTCTGGCTCAGAACTATGATGGATAAGATTGCCAAGATGAACTCAACAAGGGTGAGGCTCAACACATTGCTAAGGAAAGTGGACAATGGAGGGAGTGCATTGTGGCCCAATGATCCACAGATTTCAACTAACTCCAATGTAAACCCATCCCCATAATCAATGGTAAATAGATATGTGCTTGAATAGCCCATTTCTAGTCTTCTCACCACTCAAAGCGCTTTTACACTACATGCCATTCTTATTTACATACTGATGGCAGGGGCTACCATTTCAGGTGCCCCCTGCACACCGTAGGCACAGCTTACAGGAGCAATTTGGGGTTAAGTGTCTTGCCCAAGGACACTTCAAAACAGACTGGAGGAGGTTAACGCAACTGACGTAGTAAAACAGCAACAGAGTATGCATAGAGCAGATTGAAGTGGATGTTGGAAGGGTCAAACAAACACAGGACTTTGAACCAGAAGACTGCTGTTTGTTTCCTGTGTGAGACTAAGTTAACTTTGACTTATTTTTGTGTAGTTGTATTACCTAACTTACATACCTAACTAATGCCAGAACATAACAAACTTATTTGAACCAAACCACTATCTCTTCCTAAGCCTAAACCAAGTACTTTTGTTGCCTAAATCCAAGCAAGTTGTTTCATCAGTAAACCTTAAAACTAAGAATGCATGTAAGAAGCAATTTTTTTTTTGTCATTTTTTTTAAAGACACTGTGCATGTAACGTGCAGAAACGGTACATTTTGTGTCGATACAGAAGTTTATTTTAAAAAATGCACTGTGCATGTAACAGGCAGAAACTAACAGGCCATCCCTGGAACGTCTGTGACCGAGGCCATTGAACAAGTGAGGTATTGAATGTGTTCAAACAGTACATAGAGCTGAGCTGAAGGGACCTGCACAGTTGAAAGTTGATAATTATCAATCAGTTCATCACTACGAGTGACACCTTTACATAATTCAAATCAATTCTGTGGATGGATGGTTGGATGAATAAATGCAGGGCAACATTCCTATAGAGCAGGTCTAGACCATACGCTATAATAAAATGACAGTGTAATTACCTTATCATGTGACCCATTGTCAAAATGAAAATATGGATTATAGCAGCTTTAAATGTGCTGAACCGGATTTTTACAAATGCCAACATTAGATTTGCTACTACATCTCTGGTGTTACCTATTTATTTGAAGCCTCACATGTGCAGCTTGTTTCTGTTCGAATGTGCTAGTCAAGTCAAGTCTTTCCAGCCTTGGTTTGTGACCCACACTAAGGGTTCTGCTCCTCTTGTTATAAAAGCTCTTTGGTGAATTTCCTTTTCTTTTGAGGGTCGACCTGGACCAAGTGTTTCGTATAGTATTTAGCGTTTTAACACACCTCAAACCTCGTATTCTACAATCTACATGATGTAGGACAATAATAACATAATAACATGACAATAGAAACCTGTGCAATACATTGCACATTGCACTGTGCAATAATGGTTAAAAAAGTTAAAAGTAGTTGAAATAGTTGTTGTTTTTTCTCTGTCTGTAAATATAGTATTTCAGTTATTGTTGTTTTTTCTACTGTTTTTTTTTATTGCTTATTTATAATACTTGTTTTATTTTATTTTTATTTTTCATTTTTTATTTTATTTATTTTTTTATCTTATTTTTTATTTTTATTTTTAGCTTGTCTTCTTCTGCTATGTCTCTTGTGTGCACTTTACTCTGCGCTGTTGTAAGTCTGCAAATTTCCCCGCTGCGGGACTAATAAAGGATTATCTTATCTTATCTTATCTTATCTTATCTTATCTTAGCGTAAGCATTCAGTTCATTCAACAAGAAGCTCTGTGGGTAGATCAAAGAAACCGTTTTACATTTCGTCTTAGCTTCAACTGCGAGGCCTCATCCTTTGGACCTCCTCTCAGCCTTCTCCCTTATTCTGAGAATTATTGTGTAGCTAACACTAAACGCTCCAAATTAAAGTTTGCCTGGCAAGGAGCGCCCATTCATCACCGAAGCTTGCTGAAACGTGCTGCGCTTTCAAGAGTGAATAATGCCAAAGCAATGATGCCTTAAGTGGATTTTTCTGCCTGCTCCCCTGCATGGCACTCACATCAGAGAACCCATTTGAAGTGTTTAGTCTTGGTAACATTAATCCCTGTAATTTCAGGTCTGGTGTGCCTTCTCTGTCAGGTACATTAGGGCCGCATTGGAGAACCGGTAAAACAGCAAGGACGCCCCGGTGTTGTCCGCTAGTAATTAGAATGCCATGTGTTCATCCTTACGAGGTGAAACAGCACTTGTTAAATGAAGACCTGCCACACTTTAATTGTCTCCACTGAGGGGAAAAAAAAGAAGAAGCAAGAGCAGCAGAGAGATAAAGACAGAGAGGCTGGAAGTGGAGAGAAAAGGAGAGACAGAGGAGGGATTTGTGTAATAATGTTACACATGTGGTTAGATAAAGTAGTGAGCACGAGGCTGGGTAAGAAATACTGTGATGTCTGAAATGCGTCATTGTACGAGTACCTTTGAAAAGAATCATGCCTCTGTTTATTTGCGTAATTACCTCCACAAGGGAGGTTGTGTCCTCGGTTGTTTTTTTTTTTTGTGTGTTTGTTTGTTAGTTAGTCAAACACTACTTAACAGATTTTAATTGAATGCTGTGGAAAGTTTAGGCCATGGACCAATAACGGATCGGGTGAATTGCTGGCTTGATGTGGTTTCAGGATTTATTAAAGGTTTTATTATGTTTTCAACATTTCCTATGTGACAAGAAATAAAACCAGCAGATGTCCCACTATTGTCATTGTGTGTATTTTGATCCAGATCCAAATGCATATATGTCTGAACATTTTCTATCTCCGATATCAGTGATGGCAGCATATGTGCACAAGCAAATGGAAACAGGCAATCTCTCACTATGGCCTCTGCTTTCGTGGCAGCATGGTCCAGCAGTGTGACCCTTAGTGCTAGCTGGGTGTGGCTCACTGGAAATAATGAGCTGCGTGGGTTTTCCCCCCCGCCAGCCATCTCATGGTACCGAGCTATTACAGTACAGAACTTTAGCTGTAAAACGTAGCTGTAAATTTAAGAGGCGGCCTGTCTGAACACAAACATTTACTCCGTCATCTTGAAAAACGTTGTATTCCACTTCGTAAGTGACCACTTCAACCAAATACTATTCTGTAATTGTAAAAAATTAAATATCCAAACTATTTACTTAAATAATACTTATAGTTTCCATGAAGGTAGCCAGAAATGTGTCATATGTTATATATATAATATACAATATATGTTATGAATGATACAATATTTGCCCCTGCCATTTTGAATGTTATGAGCCAATTGAATGGGTGTAATCAATGACATTCTAATGCTTCAGACGAAAGGAAAACTTAATTGGTTGGGATTTGGAAAAGATCATGGTTTGGGTTAAAATCACTTGTCGTGTTTGTTTGACCCGTCCAATTCCCCCTACCACCATCGTATGCAGACTTTGTCACTCTCAATACTACGTCACCTGTCATAATTAGCATACTAGGGCAACTAGGGGTTGACATTGTTTTCTTGTATTTGTATCGGTGATCAAACATGTAAATCGTGGTTTTATTTTAATAGCCTTCTGAACCTAAGTGTAGCATGCCCCCTCTTACCCACAGCTATGAGGCTGATAACGGCTATTCTATCCGCAATGAGTTTGCCTTCCTTGGTAGCGTCTATTATACTTTATGTAAGTTTTATCAAATACAAACTAACATTCTCTAAACTGTTTCAAGAGATTTTTCCTCTTAGACTGATCATCTCTCCCCCATATCAACATTTCATATGGGATCAAACATGAAAACACAACAATTAGCTGTAGTTTTATATCAACCATAGTTTACCATCACAAAAGTAGCCTTTGTATGGCTGGCTTGTAATGGGTTTATTGGAACAGCACCTTCACTGCTTCAAACTAAAAGTAGTCTACTTTGTGTTGTTTATAATCTAGTTCTGACTTTCACAAATCATTTAGATAACTAAAAAACATTTTCTGTCATCTATCTGTAATTACTAATAATTTCGGGTACAAACAGGTCACGTTGTCAGTGTTTGGCCAGGGAAATGGACCCATAAATACAGGGGTAGTAAACGTCACTATTAGCTGGTGTCTTTTAGAGTGAGTGTGTCCTTGCGTCATATACAATTACACTCTGTAGGACCTGGATTGACTCCAAGTCTTGTTTCAGCATGGATTGATGAGTCCTCCACTGACTGTGTGAGCACTCACCGTAACAAAGCCCTGTTTTCTAGCACAACCCAAGGATCTTTGTGCGGTCCACAGAAGAGAACCAGAGCGCTAATTAAGAGAGGGTTAAGGTCGGCAGAGTGAAGAATTGTAATGGAGCAGCTTGACAGCGTGAATGTCTTCATTTTCCCCCATATTGAAGTTTAAAAGCTGGAACCCATCCTTACCACCTGGGTGTACCTTGGGCTGTCTGAAAAAGGAGTGATTACCTGCTCAGAAAGTGGCGCAGAGCCCTTGGGAGATTTGATCATCAATTAATCCCAAAATCCCAAAAAGGCACCATCCATCAAAACCTAATAGTTCTTGTGCTGATGAAAAATGAGCAAAAAAAGACAGTCACGTGACCAAAGAATGAGTTTCAGCATTGCACTACACATTGACCACCTCAGCCATTGTTGCCACTTTGGATAATTGCTAAATAATCCAAACTGGTGGGTTAATCAGTCATCCAGTAGATCATAAGTACTTAGAGAATAGTGTTCGGAATTCCATGCTTGACTGTAATAAAGTCAGAGGGAAGCTCCTTGATCAAAGATTTTGTTTATGTAATTTGTCCTCATTAACCAACCGGAGTCCCCCTAATTATTTACAATAGTATAGACAGCATGGTAATGCTTTGGTGCTTGGATAACCAGTCAACAGATATAAAGTCAGGGTTGTGGGGAGATCTTGGAATCGATTTTGTGGATATATATCCCGGTTTGTCTATCATGAAGATTTGGTCAAGTGTAGGCAAGTTGAGGTCTGAGGGAAGGTCGTGGTCAACGCTAAAGGTGCAATATATAAAGAACTGGACAAAAATTAAGTTTGAAACAATAATATAAGATGAGCGAACATCATCAACAGAATGTGAAGACGTCAGTGTACTGTGTTGCAGAGATTTCTACAGAAATGACCATGCTAACCAGCTAGCCCCGGCCTGTCCAGTCTTGTAATACCACTTGTACCTGGAGAGGCGACAGTAAGTCCCTGCAGCGCCCAGTTTGCCCTAATGAGAGGAAGAAGAAAAAGAGCTGCCCCGAGTCTTGACACGTTGAAGGTACAGGCTTGGTTTGCGTATCGAAAGTTTGTTTATTGGATTACATCCAAAGTATCCAAAGTAAAGTGGCAGGGACAAGAAACCTACTAGAAACGTTTCTTGTCCCCTGGAGGCTGCTAGGCTGGGAAGAGAGTGGGCTGTAGTAACAGGTATTCAGCCAGCGAAAAAAAGCTCTTCTGGGAGTCACAGCAGGATGGCTCTGGGTCCAACCTGTGTAATGGCTGCATAAATATTTTTTGCTGATCAGACCTCATAACTAGAGTTTGCGCTGGCAGTTTTCAAGACGCTACAGCTGCACTTACTGAAGTTGCTTCAGTAGATGTCTTCCGGAGATGTTTTATGCTTTCAAAGTTAAATATAAGAGTTGCTTTCAAAGGGTTAGTGGCACAGTTAACATAAAGATGTAAACTATAGGCCAACACCAGGTATGAAGATAATGTGATGGCATTCTTATATTGACTGGCTTTCATAGGGTCAGCAGAATTTTGCTTCTTCTTGACCTGCTGCGAGTAGGTAGCCTGCTTTTTTAAAAAAAGCTGATGACAGTAGATTTAGATTGTATCGACCCAGTTGTAGGGGTGATATACTACATATATATATATATATATATATATATATATATATATATATATATATATATATATATGTTTTTACATTTTTTGAAAAAACGGCCAATGCGATTGGTCCTCTAGTGAACACAGTCTCAGTTAGCTGCTATGTCAAGGGAGTTGCAAACACACTGGATCAGTTTTCTTGAGAGGGGGAGGGGTGAACACACAATGATGACAGCCCGTCCATTTGAGATGGTCACCACAGTATTCACACAAATGCAGCTTCACAAAGTTATGTATTTATTCATTGTCAAAGTATAGCCTTAAAATGATCAGATATACTGTTTGTCTTTCATGAATTATAATCTTTCATACTTTATGCCTTACTAAAGTGAGAACTAATCTGCTGAAGTCATCACCTGGGATTTGTATCAAACATGCATTGCAATCCATGACATGCTAACTGAACCATCCACCTCCCGAGTCTCTTCATCTCCCCCACCCAACTGTTAGGCAGTGCCGTACACTGTGCACATGCACACACATACACAGCAAACACGTCTGCTGAACCTCTAGGTGTCTGGGTCTAGACATCTCTTCTAAACTAGACACAAATACAATTCCTGTCTGCCATTATTGCACTGCGGGATACGGGTGACTTGCTTTGCTCTTCCCTTTACATATAATATTAAACAAAGTATGTGCAAGTTATGCTTTTTAAACTCACTTTCATTATCCTAGCAACCGTGTATTTTCATATTAACCAAGTGACTGCCTTTAATAAAATCCTCTATTTTGGTTCAGTAAGTAAAAGGATTATTTCAGGTCATATTTGCATAGTGGTTTTCAATCATATGAGGCTAATGTGGCCCAATAATACAACAATAGCAGCACCTGTGAGTTAAGTGTGTATCAGCGGGGGGGCACAAAGGGAAATAGGAGGCCCCCGCGTAGACTGCAGGAGTGGTGTTCCCTTGTGAAAGAGCCACAGACCTGGAGGGAACCCTGCAGTTAGATATTAGCTAATCAAGTCACTGGATGAAAGAACCGAGGTGAGAGGAGAAGTATTTCTTGATTAGGAGGGTTCCTAACTGAAAGAGCTCACCTGGAATAATCTCAGTGTCAGTCAGCTGGTAGAATTAACTGAAAAAAAGAAAAGAAACAAAAAAGATCTTCCAGTGTTTCTATTCCAATCTCCTTCAGCCTAGGATGTACAGAACTGCTGCTGTATTGTGTATGTAGCGCTTCAGAAAGAGAGAGGATGGAGTCCCAGCTGATCACTGCTTCGGCCCCACACGTGGGATTATTTGCTCCAGGAAGATCCTTGGTAGCCTTTGCCCTCACCCTCTGTCCTCAATTATTTTTAATAATTATATATATATATATATATATATATATATATATATATATATATATATATATATATATATACCACACCACTCACTTTCTCTGCGTGTGCCTCTGCAATCGCCTGCTTAAACTGTTTGATGATTGCATAAACCGAGCGCTCCTCATAATAATACTATTTATATTACAGAAAGTCACATTTTGATTATGCAGAGAAAATTGTGTTTGGACTTCTCTACTGAACAGGGCTTAATGTTCTCTGGCCCTGTGATAAATGCCCAGCACACAGCCGCTGTGGACATGCTTTTTTAAGGTTGGGTGAGTTTTATCCAATAACATCAACACATTGAAGACTATTCAGTTAATTCTTTCTATTCTATCCTACCCATCTCTTATTGTGCTATTGTGTAATCAGCCAAGAGCTACCTTCTCTAAATCGCCATGCAACTATTTGTGCAGACAAGTAATTAAGCTTAGGAATTGTGCTGGAGACTTGACTGCAGTGGAACATAGTGTGAGATACAAATGGAGGTAGAAGTGAGGGGGATGGGAAACCCCAAGTGTTGAGATTAGAGTGTCTGTACACTTGGATTAAACATATCAATACTTGTGTAAATATCCCTTCGCTGTGATAAGAGTGTTTTACTCATTTGACTCAATTAGCATTTTTCAAAATTATGCAGTGGGTGGATTTAGGTTGGAGTCCACCCTAATCCTTAGTTGGAGGTGAAATGACTCTTTAAAGTGCAGTAGTAACCTTTTGAGTGCACAAACAGCCATTTAGGGGCTGAGTGCGAGCAGATCTCCAAACAGTGCATGAGCTGTTGTTTACAATCTCTCAACCACTGATCAACTTGTATAAAAAGCTGTCCAGGGACAAACATGTTGTTTATAGGCTGATGGTTTCCATAGCCAGGTATGAAGGTGATTGACAGCGATGCTCTACCAGGAAATGAACAACATTATATGAAATGGAGCAATTATTCTCACGAGTTCCCAAATACATGTTGTTGAGGACAAGTGCAAGGAAAACATGTTGTTGGTTTTTATTTGCTTCCGTCCTTGAGTATATCTGTATAGCTCATTTAAGATAAGTATAATTTCCAGTGATTTATCTCACAAATGATGCTGCTGTCCAATATGTGGCGGTTGAATACAGATGTGAATGCGCACCGCTGCTTGAAAGTCAGAACCTTTCCCCCCCGACATTATCCATCATTAGTGGGGAAAATATTTGTAACTGCTGTTAGTATAGTATAGACACAGATAATGTTCTCAGCTCATAGGCTGTAACAGAAATAGCAAACCAGATTAAATTACCAGAAATAGATAAACTAAATATATTTACAAAACAATAACAATCAGTTAAAATGCTGCTGGTGGTGAGCTGTATCCCCAGAGACACTCGGGTCCAGGTTTGGCTCATGAAGCTGCCGACCTGGATCCTGTAAGACAAACCAAGAGACAACGTGCAAAGGACCCATAGAACCATAGTGCAGTAGAAGCGTCGTCACATAGACTTCAATTCAATTCAATTCAGTTTATTTTGTATAGCCCAGAATCACAAATTACAAATTTGCCTCAGAGGGCTTTACAATCTGTGCACATGCGACATCCTCTGTCCTTCCCTCACATCGGCACAGGAAAAACTCCCTAAACAACCCCTTTAACAGGGAGAAAAAAGGAAGAAACCTCTGGGAGAACGACAGAGGAGGGATCCTTCTCCCAGGATGGACAGAATGCAATAGATGTCATGTGTACAGAATGAGCAGCATAACAGAGATACAACACATTCAATGTATATGACATAAATGATTCATATAATAAGACTACTTATAATAACAGCAGCAATTATTACAGTAGAATTATAGCCATGAAAATAGGGATAGTAATGTGACTAATAATAATAATCGAAGTAGCAGTGGGTGTCAGTCGGCTCACAGCAGGAGGCACGACTACGGTCCAGGTACCACAACGATTCATGGAAACCTGCAGCACGAGAAAGCAAAAGGGCTTCAGGGTGGAAGTAAAGCTAAAATGCTTAATGGTACAGGTAATAGTGATAGTAATGTGACTAGTAGACGATAGTCGCACTGCAAAAACTCTGAAGTTCTTTTTTGTAAGGTATTTGTGATATTTTGTCTACATCTTACCTGACTTATCTTACCTCTTATTGTATCTACACCATTAAATTAAGGTTTTTCAACTGGTGGAACTACTTTATTGAATGAAATTGGCAGAATTAGGAGGACAGCCACTGTAGGAGCCAGGAATAGCCTGTGCAATTTTGTACACCTTTTTTTGGTCACTTATGGTAAGTGGTGTTGGGGATTGCAATGGGGATATCAGCTGTTCACTAGTTTAGTTTGGTGAATGGAAGCAGAGGGGGTGAGAGAGGGTGTCTTATTTTTTTGCTGAACGCTAATTGACGCTAATTATCATTATTTACTGTTGTTTGGACGCTTTGGACGCTGTTTATCGCTGTCGATCGCCTTTGTACACAGTTACGGGAATATAGAGAACGTTTATAGAGAAATGTGTGTTATTGCTTGTTTCCTGTGAATTAAACTACCAAATGCAGCTACTGGATCTTTGATTCATTGACAGACAACGTGTCCGCAGGTTAGTTTCCCCTAATTAGCCTCTCTGTGACTCATTTTAACTTGCAGATAGTCACCTACAGCCACTAAGCATGGCTTAATGCTTTAATGCTTTAAAGATTAGAAAGCTACCTGGAATATCTTGGTCAAGTTATTCAAATGACTGAAGGTCCCTCAATGTTCAGAATTAGGCCCATTATTCTTAATGTTGTACATAAGTAAGACGTGTAAGCCTACTAAAAACCTTTTGGATACCGAATTTAATCAAGACTTAATTCCCTATCTATGGTACTTGTGTATTACATTTAAAAAGCAAACTTCTTAAAAGTGATGCAGAAATTGAAAGAGTGTCTGAAAACAGATTTTGGATGTGATTATAGATAATAAATAATGCTTGAAACTACATACATATTATGTCAAACTATTGCAGTATAATTCCAAATGAAGAAATTACTGTATCAACATTATACACTTTCTAATGTTTACTTATACTGCCATACATTACCTACTGTATGGAAGTATGGAAAAGAAGAACAAACACAAATTTTACTTTTACACTTCAGAAGATAGCTAAAAGAATTCGAAACGAAAATACTATCATAACCAACAAACTCACTCATTAAATCAAAAGCTCGAAAATACAAAGAATTTGAAGATTATTACCTGAAAGTATCAAAAAGTTGTTTAAAATGAGTTACTATGAGGTCATTGTTCATTTTTATCCTTATTTTTTTGTGTTATTTTTAACAGACCAAAATACATTTTTATTTCTCAGCCATTCAGGTGCACTGGATACTGGAAAATGTCTTCTTCCCACTAAGACTTGAGACTTGAAATGTCCTCTTCCATGGCTAAATCCATTTTCATGAATTGTGCCCTGGGAACGCGTATTGTTATGCAACAGCAGACCGGAGAAAACAATACAGCCAATTGTCCCCCTACTGCTCGTCCCATGTGAACGTATTCATTCTTCAGCACAGACTTATCACAGCTCTCCTTGCCGTTGGCCCCCGGGCTTAAAGCTGCTGGAGCCTATAGGCCCTGAAGCCCAAGTGCACCTGATTCCTCTTCATGCCCCTGAAGACCGGAGTCCTCCATTTGTCATTGGTAAACACATGCAGAAGAGCTGGTGTGTGCTTCACATGACAAAGAGGGGGATGGGGGGGACAAAGAGGACACAAATATCAACATATTTTTCAGAAATGTGAGAGTTTTTTGTGAACAATAAGACCTCTGCCAAGCAAAAGTATAGGGCTTATGGGAAAGTTTCCTAAAGGAGAGAGTGTATATTATATATAGTGTATATTATATGTTTTAGGTCATACTATATTCAGCCATTCTTGTGTGTATTCTGACTTACACAGAGTCATAATGAATAAACTCACCGCCCGTTTTTTCACAGGCTCCTCGTCAAATGCAGGCAATGCATTCTCAAAACAATCTTTAAATACCTGTGTTCGATAGGAATGTTGATGGATGGCCTGTCTCAAGCTTTGGGACGGTGACGGAGCGAAAAAGGGGAAAAGGTGGTGAAGGAGGCGGGGAAAGAGGTGTGGAAAAGCAGGAGAGATTTCCTGATGAAATTACAGAATGGATTGATTGATCTCGGCGGATGCATGTTGCACTGGAATGGAATGCAGTGAAAACTGATGCATCTAGATTAGTGTCACAGGAGCCGCTGAAGGACAATGGAAGCTATCATCAGGAGACGTGACCTTCTCAGCATATGAAGCCCCCGGCCTGCCAGACATTTGTGGCATGTAAACCAAGAGCTGGAGGAGGTGTTGTCACTGCCAGGAGAAAAGAAATGAGGCAGGAATACATTTGCAGATGTTTCAATTCATATTCATTAGCATAGCTTTCCATTGTGGTGTGGAAATGAATGGTTGCAAGACAACTGGTAACCCGGCGAGGCTGCGCAGCATCATGCACGAATCAAACATGCACACACACAGAGAGAGAGAGAGAGAGAGAGAGAGAGAGAGAGCTGGGTTAAATGTTCTCATGCTTTCCAGGAGGCTTTACATTTACAGTCGTGTTAGAATTTATATTTGCTGGCACAGCGGACTTTTCAGTTTTATGCCAGCGGGTGGGGAATGGGGAAAAAAAAGGACACTGAATGTCAGAAACAGTGAAACTGTGGGTGTTTTCCAATATGCTGACTTAGGCTTCCTCGCGTCCTCTCTCCTCGCTTGACCTGGATGTCGTTCCCCCTCCGCCATCAGGATCTTCCAATCACTTAAATGCACCACAAGGAGACGAAGAGCAAGGAGAGAGGAGGCTTCTGGAGGAGCTGAGAGCGAGGAGGACCGGTGATTCCTTTGCAGGAGTCTTTTCGGCGTGACACCGTCGTGACACACAGCTGGAATCATCTCAAACCATGGTAGAACTGTTCCTTTTGTCCTCGTACAATATAGTTATTTATGATGATCAAATGCGAAAAAGCAAATGTTCCACCTTTAATCAAATGATTAAAAACGTATAAAATAACAACATTATCTTGCATTCAGCACTAACTTGCTGTATTTCATTTTATCATATTGTTTGTAAGTCTATAATATATATATCACTAATCCTATATATGATTTTATTAATATATACATTTTTTTTTTTTTTTAATATAGTGATTTATATATATATATATGTATGAAGGGTATTATATCTATCCATCCATCCAGCCATGTTTGTAAACTGTGGTAAAACCCCCTATTGAGACGCATATTCACAATCCGCTGCATACATGTCTAAAGAATGCTACTTATATTACGGACTAACTCGAATATTCAAACGGAATATGCTGTTAACATTACCCTTATCAAACTCGCAATATTCTCATATTCAGAATAATCGTAGAATATTAGTGTGCATTCAAACGTAGTCACTGCTACAGCTTTTGCTTGCTGTGCTCATTTCTCCTGATCATACTGGTCATTAAGAGAACCCTTTCCCTAAAGTGCTTTCAAATTAACTAAAAATATACAGTTCTCAATGTGTATTCATCCTTTTTTATGTTTCCTTTTTCAGATTTCGAAACGGCCAAATGAAAAGCTTTGAGTGAAGCGAGTGGATACTTGCAATTTGCATCTTCAATCTTATACAGTCTTATGAATAAAACCCAAAATTTGCTGCTACAAAATAGATGCATAATAATAAATAATACAGTTTGGCAGGGGCAAGGTTCATTGATGGCAATTATTTTTCTTAAACTCAAATGCATTATGTTACTGTGTGTTCCACTGTTTGTGCTCTAAAACCACGCACTGAAACAACAATTTGCTGAGAAAGGTTAGACACATGAAAAGCAGTTGCTCAGGGATTTGTTGGTCTGAAGGGAAACAGGAAAGCTTGGCAGGCAGTATTGACAAGTAGCACAAAACATAAACTGCAGGTAAACTGTACTGATACTACAACATGGGCGTGCATTGTCATGATTATGTAGCTAAGAGCCTTTTTTCTATTCTCCTCCTTTCACAGCCCCTCTGTTCAGCTTGCATATATAGAGTTTTTTCCAGCAGGTGCACCGCTGTCCCCCCTATCTTATGCATTTTGCTCTCTACAAAAGCAAATATGCCTGTGAAGGGATTGTCATGACAGAAAAGGGAGCATTATATTGCCTTTGGAATTTATAGATTTTTACAAACTGGTGTGTGTTCTGTCCGAAGGTATTATTGTAACGCTCAGGCAGTGTTGTACAGATGTATTTAAATAAACATTTATAATTTATAATAAACAACATTGAATTAATACTTCAATCAAGCTTGCCAAAAAAAAAGCAAGCATCCTTCATATGTATGAAGAACCAACATTAATATATTCATTTATATACATTAAGAGAGGATACATAAGATAATGTGGCTTTTATTGAAGTACAATGGAATAACACTCAAGTCCCTTCAAAGAGTTCCTACTTCTAAACCCCCTCGGCAAATCCATCTACC
This sequence comes from Anoplopoma fimbria, assembly GCF_027596085.1. Classification (NCBI taxonomy): domain Eukaryota; kingdom Metazoa; phylum Chordata; class Actinopteri; order Perciformes; family Anoplopomatidae; genus Anoplopoma; species Anoplopoma fimbria. The sequence goes on from NC_072450.1 coordinate 31,441,318, forward strand.
CCAACTTCAAGAAGAAGCAGTTGTCTCATGTTGCAACAATGGAAGCAAATATCGTATATGATAAACTATCACCTATAAAGCAATGTAAAGTACTTTTGTCTGTAGTTGATTAAATAATGCATACTTGCCTATAGTATAACCTTATCACATGAACATTGATGTAAAAATAGGTCTCCAATTTATAAGGTAGCTGTGGCAGCAGTCTCTGGTTCTTGAAAGAGCTTGCATTCCCTCTAAAGGCCATCAGGGGGCGACTCCTCTGGTCGCAAAATGAAGTCTGATTGAATAGGAGTCAATGAGAAAATGACTCTACTTCTCACTTGATTATTCCCTCAGTAAATATTATAAACATGAGTTAGTGGCCCCACTCTCTAGTTTCAAGTCTTATTCAGTACAGCATGATGTGCATTTATGATATCATTTGGAGTAAAATAGACAATGAAGCAGTGCATGGCATCGCTACCTTTTGATTGACAGGTCGCTCACACGGTTTCGCTCGGTCTGGGAATTGTATCTGTTGTTGTGTTAGAACTTGAACCCTTTTACAGTGTGTTTCCATTAAAGTCATTTGTAACATTTTGATTGCTTTGCTAGAGCGTCACTTCTTATGGCAAAAAAAGCAAAAGATGGATATGGCCAGACTCGAGGCTACAAAACGGCAGTCCACGAATGAGTGACGTCACCGTAACTACGTACACTTCTTAAAGTCTATGGTTACTGTAAACATTATCTGAACGTTATTCTGGAAAATGTTAAAAAAGCCCCCCGAAAAATTGATTATACAGCTCAGTTTAATTGTGTGTACACTTACCAATAAAACATCTTTTTTTGTTATTCACGGTCAGCCATGATATCTATACACATATTGACGTCTTTCACCTGGAACTCTTGGAAGTTGGAAATTGGGAATTCTTTGTCTGGAACACAGCAAACCATGCAGCCTGACCATGCCTTTTTTATTTGAACACTCCATAATTTAAATCATAACAGAATCGACCTGTTGTAGGAAATCTACCTGCATTTTTAGAACATTATTTGGATGTTACTTTGATTATTCACAAGCCTCATCGCACCACAGCCAAGGACAACTATCCCAGATACCGGATCCCTATCCTGGTGTAACAGCCAATAAAGCCCCCAGCAGCTCTGAGAATGTAATATTCATTAATGCATTCACTTGACTGCTGTGAAATGCTCTCAAGCCCCGTGGTTTTGTATGCTTAGAAGAGAATAGTGATTAGTGAGACTGAGCAGCCATGTGCTGATTGTGTGCTTCGTAAAGGCTCTGCATTGCCTCATAGTGAAATCCATGACCACTCCCCTGTTCAATTTACCTCTGCTGACAGTTGCAACAAATGAACAGCCAATTCGTTTCAATAGAAGTGGTTGATGACAGCCACAAACATTACAAGTTGGGGTGTTACATTGTGTGCCTGTATGTATCGTATTGATGTTTGATCATTTCTGCCTAAAGTGTCCCTTTTGGTGAGTAATAATAGTTATCCATGTGCACCAAGGGATTATTATCAAGGATCTCTCAAAAGTACGTTGCATTTGAATACCTCCCTAATGTGATCCTTTGATCCACTGTATCTCATTAGCTCAAAAAAAAGAAATACAAGCATTTTGGCAACCCTTAGCTTATAATCAAAGTAGTCCTTCTAAGAAAAACCTGTGTCACAAAAGATAAGGGCCTGCAGTCTAGCCAGCCCGCCTTTAATTCTCAGGGCTTACCTATCCGCTCAGTTTGAAGCACGATGTTTGACGCTCACCTGATAATCCCTCATTCAACACTAGCCGGTGTTTTTTGACAGCCGCTCTCTCCGTCCCTCCTCTCGCTTCCCTTGAACATTCCTTTGCTCATTTTCGCTGAGATCCCAGGGCTGATGTCTACCACTGATAAAGCCTGATCCGCAGTAATTACAAAGGGTAAGGGAATTGGATCTGTCTCTGGCTCTAAACTGTGATTTCTACTTGGCCTCGTCCCCCCCATGCTGCGCCTTTTTCGGGTGATGAGACTCATTACAATGCCTGATGCAGATCCCCTTTTGTCCTAAGCACCACTGTAATCACCCACAATGCTCTAACACTTCATTTCAACTTCCACTCATGCATCAGATCGTGATTAATCAATGCTAACTAGTCAGAGGATGTGGTTCTCCTTGACAACACCTGAGGTAAGCAGAAAAGTTTACACATCACAGTCTACAGCCCTGATATTGGCTCTATGAGGCTGCACCGTTGAGCAGAGGTGCTTTGAGCTAAGTGCTAACACCCCCCCCACAAAATGAAAGGTCAGGAGATACTGACCTTTCATCTAAGAGTTGTTGAGATATTGCCATTCCTTTGGCCGCACCAATATGACTAAAAATGTAGTTCCTTGTGTCGCAAGGGAAACCACATGAAAGGTATCGTCAGTGAACATTTTGCAGTGTTTCCTAATTATGTTGGTAATTTGGATGGAATTCCAAGGAGAGAGTTGGAAGACACCACAGGTGGGAGAAAACTTTGAAAAAGAGAAATCTAGGTGCAAATCAGGAAAAGATGTGCGTTTGACAGAAGGAAGCCAAGACTGATGAATGCATAGGAGGAAAAGGGTTCATGTTAAGGAGATGGGGACTGGCAGAGAAAGAAGACAGATTTTATTCTAATGGTATGAAAGCTACTCACACACACACAGGTACACACACATAACATTCTCTGCAAACTTCTTTTTCTTCCATAGACAGCCTTAAATATAGAGCGCAGAAACACATTTTTAAGGGGAATTATGTTGTTACAACGTATTTTCAGGCCATAATTGCAACCACACCACCAAACATACAAAAGTGTGGAGGAACGTCCCAAAACAAGCCTTATTTACACCAGCGACGAGTCTCCGGAGAGGAGATGAGCCACTGAGATATCATTTGACATCCACTGCAGCACTGGATCCAAAGTCATTATAATTGGAAAGGCAGGAGAAAGTTTGTCAGAAAGCGCACTCACGAGGGAGGTACTCGTACCCATTGTGTCAATCTTTTACCGCGGTGACGCCGGCACAAATTTGTCTTTGTATTGAAAGGTTTATTTGTACATGAATTATACATTAATTCCCCTTTTCCTTAGTCACAATGACTTTGACAGCGTGCAGCACTAACTGACAAGTCATACCGTAATTGGCATCCTGGCTATTGTTTATACAGTATGATACATTTGGTAGAAGTGAAATTGTATGTTCTACACTTACTGTTTTGACAGACTTTCACCCTTTTGCTCTATAATTTCAAAGAGCTGTGGAGACAGTCAGTCTCAGGAAGGCTTCCATTATTTTTGATCAGATATTTAAGTGACATACATTAAATGGTCGCTGCCGAAAGCGGCAATTTCCATATCAGGGCAGCTGACAAGCCCCAGGGATTGTCTTGGGAGGGTCTCCGATGACGAATCAACTCAACATGGATAACATCCAATCTGCTTCTGCCCATCAGACCCTTCTGTGTCAGCCTTGAATGTGTGAGACTAAAAGGCTTCCTGTGAGCACAGAAGAGGAAGGCAAAGAAAGGAAACATTGACTTTGATCTGCTCAGTTGAGCTGCTGTGATTTGGATGTTGATTAAACCACTGCCAGATGACCTGGGTTTCTGCTGGGTGACCAGCGCAGCGCTGCAGCTGTTGCTTTTATGCTAAACCCCCTCCGTGGAGACGGCGTTGATTGTGGGATTACGGCACAGGTCTTCTCCCCTGCTCATTGCTTTTCACCTCAGCCATGTTTCATGACAATCTAGACAACTCTGGACCTCAGATCTCTCCTTTAGACATCATTAGGGAAAAGTCGATACAACGACCTAATCGTTAGGAATGTGTGCGCCCGTCAATGAAAGGGCTGTAGATCTTTGTGCAAAATAAAGCAAATGTTAAGACATCCAAAGGATGTGAGCATGTCAGGGATTCACGCATGCACTGCAGTCCTGAACTTCTAGACATTACCCAGAGGAGGTGCATGTGAGAAAGCAAATGTCCGAATCGGTTGGACTGGACATTAAATGGACTTTAACCTGCCAGCACCCGAGTACAAATAGTCTGTGTAATGAACACTTTAGCTTATGTGTGAATAGAGCTGCTCATTGTCCGGAGAATTCACAGCAAGCGAGTGGGTGTGTTAATGACATTTCTATCGCAGCAGGCATACACTGGAAGAAAACAAACATTCAAGGGTGAAGAAGAAGAGCCAATGAAAATGTTCAAGTGGAGGGATTATGGGATTCATGGACTTCTGTCAGTAAGGGACGACACGGAAATAGAAAGGCAAATTCAAGAAATGGCAAGAGACTAGGTTGTTGCGTCTCTAGACATTATCTTGTTTCTGCCCAAGTTTAAAAACGGATCATGTCTCTTGCTCCCAGCCATCATTTCAATGTTAGATCTATTTGACTCTCCTCCACTTTATACAGCTCTCATTTTCATCACAATCAATCTTCCCAATCTTCCAGTGAGCTCAACACAAGTCCTGTCATTGTCCAATGATGGCCTTACAGATGGTTCAAGACTCCTCTCATAGTTCTTCAACATTCCTATTGTGCACTATGTCAATAAATAACTTTTAGTACGCTTTAAGCATCTCTTTCAATTAAGTCACTACTGATTGAACTGATATCATGGTAATCTGTTATTCCCCACAACTAAATGAGGCAGTGACTGAATGCGCTCATGGTGGAGAAAGAGCTCGGCTATACTCCTGCTGGAGGTTACTAGCTTAGCAGAGTGGTAGTAGCTGTTATTACAGTTTTCACCTCCAGTTATATCAAATGATTCAGTGCAGTTAAGCTCATTTTAAATCACACATTTAAATGTGTTAATTGTGTAAATTATTCTATTTTGCGAATTTCATTATAAATACTGAGAATAAACAGACAGACAGGCACATCAAAGTAAAGTATTTTTCCTTAAACAAATTAGTGAAAATGGAGAAGGAAGCTGTGGGAACATATTTGTCATCCTATACTGCTTTGCTCCACCCACATTCCCAGAAAATTATCCAATTTTGAGGTATTATACAGGCTCCGAGGCAGTCAAGCGTATAATTAAGACATTGCAACCTTTCTACTGTATCTGTGTACAGTTTGCTAGCCAGACTGAACATTTTCAAACCTTTGTTTTTCTAAAATGAACAGGTTTGGCGGTTGTTGTTCTCTGCCTTTGTAGTATAGGCTGAATAAGACCTTGGGTCCATGCTTATTTACTTAAAACTGTCTTTGGCACGATAAATAATCAGTGTTTCCCCTCCAAGGCACGCTGCCATCAATACAAACAAAGAGTGTTTGAGCCAATTCTGGAGTTATGCATACTTTGTACAACTAAGTTTTAACAACAGATAACCTGGCCTTCCAAGTATGTGAACAGATAATGAATGACCTTGTGTAATGCAAATTGGTAACTCCTTTTATTAAGCCTAATCTAATTAAGATCCCCCTTCACACATTATTAAGGGAAGCCAATAAACAAATGCGGGGTATAAGAGATTTGGCATGGGAGCATAGTCATAAACACGTCTTTAATTTCACAGCAACACCGCAGTGTTGATTGCCGCCATGCTGCTGGCCATATGTCCTTGAAGATAGACAGTAAGTGAATCATTGTGTACTTATTGGTTTTAACTCTGCTCATAAAGTGAGATATATAGAGTGTTATACAAGTGGTTTCACCAATGCAGAAAGCTTATGAAAAGAAATAGTCCAATGATAAGGTTGTAATATTGTTCATAACCTAAGTACAGGAAATCTGAGAGTCCCTAATAAAAAAAAAAACTAAGAAAAGGGACTAGTGTGATAAAACTGAAGAGATGCACAGTCGCTCTTTTCTTCTCCTTGTGACTTTCTTTTTCCCAATACTCCCCCCTTCTCCCCCCCCCTTCTCCCACCTTAACTTCAGAGGAGGGCCTTCCCCATGATGCCTCCAGATTGCACTCGTAACAATGTGACTGGGCCCCGATGCAGGGATCCACATTTTCATATCTGAGGCCAAATGATAGATGAGGCAATCTGAACAAGTTGTGCTGAGAGATACATCAGGAGGCAGACAGGCCCAGATAGAGGAAAAAAGACTACTGAGCCCCCATTGCCACCCGTCCACCGCTCCACGGATATATAGTGGCTCCCCCGGGACCAATAACTCTCATACATATTCAAAAGGTACGACAGCAGCGTGCCACCAGGGGACAGATGCTAAAGCAGCTAAACCCGAAAGCCGTGGAGGATTTCGTTGGCTCTGCTTCCCTCTACCAGCCTCCCAACACTGGACTACCGGCTAAATGACTAGCCCTCCTTAGGCTTACAGTTTACTGAATTATGGCCTGTTAGTAGTTACATGGCGATTTGTCCACTGTTTTGCTAAACACGCAGTTTTATGAGAAAGTTGACACTGTTATCAACTTCCATCCTCCAGTGCAATTTTACATCCTGAATGCTTGTGATGAATATGAATAATTTATAGCCCAAAGAGACTGTCATTTAATGAAGCTTTTGGTGATTTGACCTAACAAATTAATCAATGTCTCATCTAATTTATTAAACACACTGCAGGGTCAAACCCTTTTTCATCCATTTATCTTTGTTAGAAAGTGTAAGTGCTGAGAAAAAAGAAACAGTTGAGCCCTTTTATGTTGTTTCAGCTAAAACACAAATTAATAAAGGCACAGTGAGGCAGCCACTGAAGGAACAATATGAACTTTCTTCAAACGAGACTAAAGCAAGCTCAGTAGAACTGACTTAGGCTCGTCCCTCCTGAAAGTCAGTTGATGTGGGTCACATTTTCCAGAATGCAAACCATGCTTTTTGACTTAAAGTGTTGTTTGGAATCTGACTTTAAGTCTTCTTTATCCATGCACACTTCAGAAGAAGGGTCGTAAAAGTAAAAAGGATCACTTTTTGGTTACACTAATTGTCAAGGGTTCTGAGGGGTAGAAATTGGATATTGCTTGGTTTAAGGGGCAAAGGAAAAGGTTTAGGCACCACTGCTTTAGTACATTATCTGATATATTGCTCAACCTATGAGTTAAAATGAAATAAATACAGTTCGCCATTAAGCCGCCAAGTACAGCTGGGCCGGTATGGTTATTTCAGCATGGCGGCCAAAGTTGGAAGGAATCACTATCCTTAGCTATGTATGTGTGTATGTCCTTTTGTGTCTCTTGAGAACAGTTCATCTGATCTCCCTCATAATTGATGGGTATATTGCTGGGGAGCCAAGGACATGCAGTGGAAAGTTGGTGCAATTTGGACACGCAACAGATGCAAAATAAACTTTGAATTAACAAGTAACAGGGGAGTCTTCATGGCTTTGCAGTTCATTGAACATTGACAGCCTTAGGGAATAATGGATTATAGGAAGTGTTATGTTACTGGGATACAAAAAAAAGGTAACCGTAGTCTGTTACAAAAAGAAAAATAAGGGGAAAAAATGCTTTCACTAGTTAAATTTGGCCATTATTTAGTATGTTAAGCAAAAGAGGGGAACACAGTACAGAGCAAGTTCTGCCTTCCAGCTGTGAAAATGTGAGTGAAGTGAGAATAGCATTCTGGACAAAGTCGTTAGCCAACATTTGAACTCCTATTTTATGATGCAGCCAGAGAACCAGACGGACGCTTGGACAGAGTTTAAATTCTGTATTTTACTAATTAAAAACCAGCAAATATTCCTACAATAATTCTGCCAACACTTTTCGCCCTGATGTGCTAAATTATCTTTTTGCTATGGCAGGTAACAGCTACAATAGCGGAAAAAGACTTCCTCTTCTCCAACTTACTCACTCACAAGCACTATGTGGCATAAAAACTGTGCAGTGCATTCCCAAACATACTGCTTAAAATTACACAGCAGCCTAAAAAAAAACATATTAACATCATTAATTGTGTTTAAAGAGAAGTATGATTTATATTTTGTTTCCTATTTTCCTTATTTGCATATTTGCATATTTGGTAATCCAAAAGTAATGAAAAGTAATGAAGTTACGTTACTTTAATATCGTGATTCTTGTATCAGGTAACTGCCTACACAGATTTTTTTTATGGATAATTACTAATTGTAACAGATTACAATATTTTAGGTAACCCTCCCAACCTTGATGCCAACATGGTCTCACTCCCAACTCGCTATTTACCAACGGTTGGTCATTGTCCTTTGTCTCACACCCATACAACGGGCTTTCCACTAACTCCAATTCAAACAACTAATGTAATTTATAACAGTTAGAGCGATTGGGTAGTATAAAGAGTAAGATAGTCCACGCAGGACATGTGGGTCAAACAAACACAGGACTTTCTTCCAGAAGACAGCTGTTTGTGTCCCCTGCAAAATGTAAATGTAAACTTTGACATGTCATGTCAGTCGTTAGTCGCGTGAGTCGCTCGTCATGTGACTAGTCGTTAGTCACTCTGTAGTGTTGTGAGTCTTTAGTCAGTGAAGTTATTGTCAATCAAGTCGTGTTGTTGCCTGAACCTAACTTTCTGTGACAACATCTGTGTTCGTTGTGCCTTTTCATTTACATTAAACATATAAGAAGTGGAGACTTCCTCGCCGTCCCTGCCACGGCTAAAACTAGAGGGGTAACAAGAGTGTCATAGTTGATGTCTTGAGAGAGAGAATGTGTTGCTAATACTGGATAAACTAACTTTAAACCAAACACTTCTACAATTCCCTGGATTCAACGAGCAACGAGCAGTTCTCGACAACACCGCAAGCAGCACTACCAAGAGCTTAATAACAGGCCCGCTCTGAACGGGAACATGCTCCGAACAGCCTCTCCCTGAACGGACACTGAACTAATAAAAATATATTTTTACAACAAATCACCAGCCTGAGCTACACAAACACTCCTAAAGTGTTAATTTAAGTCATAGTTTAAACTTTTAAGTTCAATTAATCCACAACAACACAAGCCAAATCAAGCTGCTATTGTCATGTCACTGTGTGTGTGGGCAGTCAGCCATGCTCAGCCAGACACAGGCTGGTGCTCATGTATTACGGGAACCTGAGTAGGAAACACAAGACAGAAGCTTAATGTTTGTAACTGCCCGTTAGATTGTGAACAATCTTCGGAGCCTGCAGCTTAATTTGCCCGTGCCTCTTATTTCTCTTTCTCCACCGTCTCAATATATTTTATGCACAGTTGGATATAGTAGGGGAAAAAAACAAGTCAAAAGTAGCATATGGTCATTATGATTTATTAAGTCATAGTAGGTATACAGTTGCATGCATAAGGTAGACAATTACTCATTTCCAGAGGGACTCACTGCAGTGTCGGATGGAATATATAAGGACAATTTGTCATGTGTTATTGCCCACAGTTCACAGTGTGCCTCATGTGCATGTGCATTTCAACAATGGGTTGTAAGTCATTACAGTGCATTCAGTGTTTGTAACCAGCAGGCTTGGCTATCTAAAAAAAGTCACTAATTACTCTGCCTCTACAGTAGTTCATGAACAAACACTGAATCTGCAGCTTGAGGTGTTAAACAATATGGTTGCAGGAACACTGCTTTGATAATTGTTGGCAAACCGAAGGAGAGAAATGGACGAAAAGTAAACTTATGAACACAAGTGCTCATTCGGATAACAAAAATATGTCACTATCTCCAGACTTTCAGACTATCCTAAAAACTGGACCCACACTACATTTCCTCATGCATAAAAAATTCACTGATACATTTTTTAAAACCTGCTCTTAAGTTTCAAATGTACTGTGGGAGACTCCCAAGAGCACCAGCACATTCTCGGAGAGCAGTGGCAGGCTTTTCAAATCAATACACACATTAAACTGCATTACCATGCAATGATAATGTAACTTTGACAAACATTATGTTGACTGTGATGGATTGCCTGTCTTAAGCAAGTCTGCAAGTTGAAGGTCATAAAAAACTGAAATAGCACATGCACAGCCAGATTTACTACTGCTAATACAGGTTTTAGTTACAAATAGGCCCACTTTTGGATGTCTCATAGTCACTGGTAGGCTCAGGTAGGGCTGTGGGGCGGCGGCCACTCTTGGTGGTTGGTCCATGTTCCAACAAACTGGAGCAATGTGTCCTCTTTGATGCACCCATGGTAATTAAAACATGATAAAGTGCCCTCTAGGGTGTTCTTCAAGTGAAGAAAAGGTGATATGCGACAGATTTCCAAGTAAAACTGGTAAAGTTCAAAGACTGATTTGATTAGATTGATCAGATTTAATTGGATAACCCAGGAGAGACTTCATTGAGAGTAAAACAAATACTTTTTCAGGGAATATTGCTGCCATGGAATGGCACAGGAATATCCTCACCAATTGGACAATGGTGGTGGTGCACTCTACTAGACTATATGGATAATACATGTCAGGTCAGGTGCAAAACAAACAATATCCACCCTTCTTACTAGTCCTGTGTCGTTGTGGCTGCACAGACCTTGAACGAGAGCCATAAAAGGACACAGCCAGCCAGAGGCGCAACAGATTGTGCAAAGCGAGTCTGTCTTCACATATGTTTGTGGACCTTAATGGAGAAGGGACCGCCGGTTGTCACCAGCTTGTTCACACATTGAATAGAACCTAATGGATGGACAAGGCATTGATCGCAATGCTGCCGTGAACATGCATTGACACTCACCAGCGACAAACAGGGCAGCAGTCACTACCATGCTACATGTAAAGTGTGTCTCCTCCTACCTACCTATAGGGTTGAGAGCTGACCTCACAAAGCAATCCTGACGTTGACAGATATATACTCTGCTGCTCAAAAGTTTGGGGTCACCTGCCACAAAAGCTTGATTTGATACAGCAGATGTCTGTGTGGATTACCCTATATTTTTTAAATGCCTTTTATGCATTTAGGTTATTGAAAGTCCTCTTCACAAATATGTGTTTGCAAAGAGGGTCTATTTTATACATGGACTACTAAAAGCTGTAAATGGTTCAACCAGACTGACAACTGAAATGGCAGAAAGAGAGAAAGATCCCTCTTAGCAAAAGTAAAATAAGAATATCACCGGAAATCACCAGTCATTGATAAAAAAAACTGGAAGCTTACTTTGAAAATATGTGCAGATTTAATTAGAATGTTCCTGTTTCAGTGTCAAGTGCTCAATAATACAAGCGGGAAAATGAACAGGTGTGTGGCTTAAGAAGAGCTTTTCTTAAAACACCACAAAATAAATAGAAGGTTAGTCTGAGGTTGTTATTGGAATTGGATCACAGAATATCAGCTGAACATAGTATGGACTGACAAATCACAGTTTAAATCTAGCCTCTAATCCAACCACCGAGTAGACAGTGCAGATGGACCAAAGACAAATGGCTACCAAAAATGTTTAGAGCCCAAATGCAGTCACCGTTGTGGTTCAATAATGATCTTGGGTCACTTGTGCCTCTCTAGACTGGAAAACTAAGTCCAAATCGAAGGGTGGTTGGGGAAAAAAATGGTAGAAACAGTATTTTCCCCCCTGGCAAGTAACACTATGTAGGCCAACAACTAAACGTAAGATTAAAAGCTTTCATTCTTCTTCTTTTTGGGGTGCAAAACTGTTTAAAATGTAAAAAAAAACATTTTGTGTCTGAAATATATATTTTTCAATGGTGACCCCAAGCTTTGGATATCAAACATCAGCTCTGGATGAACATCATGAACAACCTTATGTAAATTTCAAATATGTAAAGGTATGTTACAAAAAGCCCTTCAGGTCTGTATTCAATCCATCAGGGGACAGAGTTCTCAGGCAGAGGATCCAAATAGAAGACTGGAATTGACATTTAAACATCTCTATTATCTCCTCTCACCAAGTCACCATTTGACACTAGAACACAGAATTAGAACTTGCTTTCAACCAAAAATGGGGAGAAAACATGTTTTTTTTAGAGCAACCCACTTCTAAATGTTGACATATTTTCAAGACAATTATCATCCGTAACAGTTGACCCTAGACTGAAAAACTGCGGTATCATTTTTCAAAATAAAGAGGATAAGTGTGCAGTATGAAGAGACAAGTCACGAACGAAAGGAGAAAACTGAATGAATGAATGTAAAAAACACTTCCGTAATCAAGTCACGATCGGTCACTGAGCGGTTGGTACGAAGCGAGTAGGAAGGAGCTCTTGACACTTTTTTAGTGTTCAAACACTGAGTCAAATGTGGCTTTTTTTAATTAACCTCAGTCTTGTTGCACCAACACATGAAACACTCTTACATTTGTGCCATATCTTTCAAACTCTTCTTTTGTATATTGAGCAGTGCTACAGATGAACACGCTCTGCCTGACCTGTCAGTGATCGGTTTGGATGTTGTTAACTGGCACCTTTTTTGTACATTCATTTCCTTTAAAATAAGCCGTCTTGGAGTAGGATGTGTCTGCTAAATGCCTCCAGACTTGCTATCTTGACAGACAACAACTGACGGCAAAGAAAAAGCCATCAAATTAGAAAATGAAAAAGCCAACCACCTCAAACTCTTTGGTTCTTCCCCAGTACCTTTTATAGTAATTACAAAATACACAACTGCATTTTCAGCCATCGACGATTATTCTGGCAGTGCTATCATGGAATGATATTCTAATTTTATGCTCCGGTGCCCTGAAAGACAGCACCAAATAAAAAGAAAGCTTATAATATTCTCTATATGATTATGATATTGTTTCTAGTGGACACTTAAATCACTGTGAGGGTAAATAACAGTAATAATTGCATTATATTTAAACAGAATCATTCTAAGCATGTTGTATGATGACAGCATAATTACCGTGTCAGAGATGTTTATTTACAATGATACACGATAAGTGGAAGACGTAAGGCACCATGAATGCATTAAAGGAACAGGCATGGTTATATTGGTGTCTATTTAGTTTTCGGAGTTGTAATGACAGTTTCAAAATAAAGCATAACATATCAGAGAGTTGCCCTTTGCAGGACCTCAGCTATTTGACTGTGATGTTATCTAGAGCCGCACTTTAACTGACTTATCCCTTCAAAACACAGCTTTATAGTTTTCTTTTTCATATCAAAGTTAAAACTGCTCTCTTAGTAGGTTCTATTAAAGTTATTAAAACCACACTGGCCCCAAAACTCTTCAAAGTGTTGGCAAATTCTGTATTACTTTTAAAACCCATGAAGACTTTCTTTCTTCTTTGATTGGACGCCTGTGGTGTAAAACGTGCCTCAAGTGCCAGAGATTTCTTTCTTGATCTGCCGTGTCTTTCGCTGTGTAACTCTATTTAACTGAGCTCAGACAGACACCACCAGTTACACAATGCCTGGATGCAGAGTGGTGTTGTATTGGCCTGGCCTCTGGATTTGAAAAGATTGTATGTGCGGGTCAGTCGTAGAGTGGACTCAACACAGCTGGCTCAAACACAGCACAAAGAAGATCAATAAGCTGTGTTAGCAAACTGACTGCCTAGCTAGTCCAAGTGTACTTTTTCATGTTATGACACAGATTGTGGTGGTAAAGGACATCTACCAGGCCTCATATCAGGGCAGGGACTCAAACGCCCCAAGTGACCCAACTCTACTTCCCCACCACCTCTCCAAACTGGCAGGAAATACAGGACAATACATGCCCACATCACAGGACTGAAAATAGCTTCTTCCCCAAAGCTGTCATAGTGTTGAGCATGGCCTGAAACCGCCTTTTCCATCCTCCCATACACACATACATATTTACATATACCATTCCACCCAATGACAGAACTCTCCATCGCACAATATGTCCATATGCCATATTTGTTTTCTCTATTCTCACACTGCTACAATACTTGTTTGCACCTTGTCTTGCTGCTTGATTGTATGCATCCTTTGCTGATTGTTTATGCGCACACTGGATAGCACTTTGAGTACTGTTCTTTCTTTGACTGTCTTTTATGTTCTTTAAATGTCAGTGTGAGGAAGCCTGCCCGGAGTGGCTAGAAAAGTGATAGGAGGCAGACCCAATAAGCATTTTATCCAGAAAACAAAAGGTATTTGTTCACGAGAGTGGCCCTGCTACGCATACCATGAGTGCAGGCCACACTAGTTACTTCCTCAAACAGGTAAGTGACAAAAGCTATTCCTAACTACAAACCTTCAGGTAGGAAACACTGTTGGATAGTTTACATTATACTATACAATTGCAACAATGAAGAACAGATCACCTTATTGACCTAAATACATACATTTACATAATCTACAGTCATCTACAAGAATTGTAAAAAAACATATGGCATTGAAATACGGAGACAGATGGTGTGTTCTAACAGCCAGGGAGGGCCATCGTAATTTTGTTGAATTGTTGTCTTGCACAGAAGTAAAATGACAGAGTTACCTACTGAAGGCAGGTGCAGTGATGAAGTAAACATGAAGCTACAGCCAGCAGGTGATTAGATAAGCGTTAAACAGCTAGCCTTGTTAAACATATAAATAAATAAAACTCAGCCTTCCAGAACCTCTCAAGCTCTTTCTTGAGGTAGAGGTTACCAGGTCTCCATCCGAGAGACCAGGAAGTCACTGCACCAAACAAATATATAGTCCAGCACATGACCCTCATTTAAAACTACGAAAAAGCCACATTTTGGTTTTTCATGGATTAAACAAACAAGATGAAATGTTTTAGCAGTGAGCTATATAAGTGCTGGTAGGTTGCTTTTGTTAGCTGTGAACAGAGCCAGTTTAGCAGTTCCCCTGTGTTTTCAGTCATTATGCTAAGCTAAGCTAACCATGTGCTGGCATTAGCTTCATAGTTTACAGTAATTAATCATATATAGACATTCCTAAAATGTCCAATTATTCTTTAATGCCTCTGAGGTTGTAACCTCCAATTACTGAACGTTAATGTCAGTTGTGTTTTCCTGTGATGACATAATTTCAAACCGATACAAAGCAAAAAAAAAAACGAGTGACCAGGGCGGCTGTGGCGCAATGGAGAGCAGAGTCGTTCTCCATTCAGAGGATCGGCGGTTAGATAACCCGCTTCGGCAGTCGATGTGTCCTTGGGCAAGACACTTAATCCCAAATTGCTCCTGAAGGCTTTGCCATCGGTGTGGACTGGATGTTGTATGAATGTTAGTTAGAGTCTGATGGGCAGGTGGCACCTTGCATGGTAGCCCTGTCATCAGTGTGTGAATGGGTGAATGATATGTGATGATATGTAATATAAGCTATGGATAAAAGCGTCTGCTAAATGACTGTAATGTAATGTTCACATCTTTGCAAGGGCCTCCACACACTGAACATTCTACAGTTCAATTCAGGTTAAAGTGATACAGTAGTGGACACACACCAAGTGGACACATTATTATGGACCCTAATCATTGCCATAAAGCACACAGATGAGGTGAACCAGCTAGGAGTCACATTACTGATTCCCCTCATTAAATGTATTTCAGTCACAAAGGAAGAGATGGAGATGGAGAGCAGCAGACAGTAACAGAAGGATTTGAAGCTCTAAGACAAATCAGATGTGCAGTATGAAAAAACGGGGTCTTCAGCTCAGGATTCAGATGAGTTGCTGTCTTGCTAAATCTGTTTATGCATTCACTGTGCATTGGAATAATTTGAATATCTGTTAGATTCAAACTATTCCCAAAAAATCTTCCACAAGTTCCATTTTTATAAAGATTCGGTTGGATAATATTTGAATTATTTCCCATAGTGCAACAATGAGGCATTTTCTGTCTGTATATTTTACAGTACATTTTCTTTTCTTTTTCCACTCAGACTATTTTTACAATGCTCTCATCAGAATTGCTCCAGAAGACATCTGTTTTCAGCACGGAACTATAAAAACTTGCTGTATGCTACCCGCCCAGTACAAAACTACAGACAAAGTAAGCACCCAGCCAACTTAGCAGAGCATTTAGCAACATAAGATAAACATATTTCCTTTGGAACAAAACCAGAGCATTACAGAGGTGGATACATTAACAACTCCAAATGAATGCTAATGTTGCTCTGTGTCTGATGGATTTGTAAAACTGCAAAGGTTTGCTAACATGTTTCATCGTATCAACTTCTGATGAGATAATATGTCAGCGTTGTGTTTACGGCTTGTTTCCACTGCCCCCAAGTGGCCAATAAAATCAGTAATCGTGTGTGCCTAACTCTAACATACTTGCCATAACTACAATATTTCCCTTACCTTAACCATAGCTCAAATAAGGGACGAAGGTATAAAGTTGCCTCCAGTTATAATGTTGTTTTACTTTAGCCTGGCTAGCAATGTGATGCAAAATTCAAATTTTGGAATACCTGCACCCCCGGACCTATTAATGAGAGCCAAACTGCAGCGCCCTAATCCCCAAAAGGTGCGATATTCAACCATCCAACCGCACCATACCCGCAAGCATCAACATTGTGCATTAAAAGCACAAAAGATTGAGTACTGAGCCAAGGACAGAGACACGGACAGTGACAAAGAGGGGAAGGGAAAGTGGACTGTTGTAAGCAAAATGTCTGTAAATAATTAATACTTACTCAGGATGCTGCAAACTCAATAGCAATGGTAATTTGGTTATTTTGATAGATATATAATGAAAATCTGCTTTTTTTGTCTTGCTTTCAACACGTTGTGTATTTGTGTATCACTGCTTATAAAAGAGCTTCATTTTGTCTGTTGTTGACACAAAATTTTGCATTTCCTACGACATTGCTTCTTACACCCTTGAAACGGCAGTGCTCCAGGTTGTATCAACATTGGATTAAAAATGTACACAAATTCTGAACAGATCCTATGAACACAAAATAAGTATTCCTGTAAGACTCTTAATTAGATACCAATTCAAACGTGTTTATTTTTCTCGCTTCTTTTACAGCAGAGAAGCATCCTGGAGCACAGCTCGGGTTCAAATGAGGGGGAAAAAAGGCACAGGGAGGAAACGGCACAGGGGGAGAGGTGTGAACCTTTAGCTCTGATTGCAGCCCAGTCTCAGAGAGCTGCCAACGTGGAAAAGGCCTAGCTGTGAATTCCCCACTGAGATTGGCTCGGTCCAGAGGGAATGCAAGCCAATCTTCAGCCTGCTCTCCTACCTGGGAACAGCTGCAGCGTCCATCTGCCAGCTCTTCATGGTGGCTACCTGAGGGAAGAGCGCTCCACCCTTCAATTTCAGGAGGCTTCTTTGTTATGACAGAGAGGAATTTCAGGGTTGGATTAAATCAGTAGATCTCCTTCCCTGGTTGTCTGTAAATATCTGTGTGCATGTCTTTTCTGGTGAAATGCACACTGACACAGGAAAAAAAACTACAACAGTCAGTTTCTGTACACTTCAGAAAATTCTCTTAATTAGGGGATAGTCATAATTCAAATCTTTCCAAGTAATGGGGCATGTGAACATCTCCGTCAGATTACTTCAGGCTTTTTTCAAAACAGCTTGTCTTGGTCAACAGATGCAGTAAACTGGATTTCATGTTTACGGAACAAATAATAATAAAATGCCATAAGTGCAGCACAGGGGAGAGGCAACAACGTGGTACTATTGTAGGCTTATTTCCACTAAGTAAGGCCATGTGTGCTGAGTTAAATTAATGGATATTCAAGCCATTCATCTCTACATTGTGATATTTTTACTGTGCCATCACCGATCAACAATCTGGGCCATTGGCCTCCAGTCTCTATCCTTGATGCATGGCACATTTTTGTAATATTCTGATGATACAAAATCTGTTAATCCATTGTGTTTGTTAAATATTCCTAATACTAGTAAAAACAGTCTCATTCATATTCATATTTGATTAACAATGTATGAGGTATTAATGTGGGGAATAATTACAGTCATTCATTGTCAACATAGAATGAATCCTATTGACTTTGTTGATCCCCTTATTTTTCCTCTTATGCCACCATGTGGTCAATATTTTCTGATACATCTCAACTTTTACTAAAATGCTAACAGACTAAACCAAGATGATGAACATAGTAAACATACTAGCTAACATCATGTTAGCATTGCCACTGTTGGCATTCTAGCATACTGGTGTAAGCATTTATCTCCAACTGCACCTAATATATATAAATATATAGTATCAGAGGCCCTTGCCACACTGAGACAATGAGATCCTACTGTTGCCAGGGCTTAAAAATGAATAAATGCCATGTCATTATTGGTTGATGATGGCTTGTCATGAGCAGAGACCTCTTCGGGTCAGCAACCCCAATCAAGATCAGTGGAATTAAGAAAAAATGGCCATCAAGCAAAGTTTTAAGTTAACAGGACATTGGTTTCTTTACATAAGGACAAATGTTCCTAAAAGTTCTTAAGTATAACGAAAGAAGGAAAAGTCATGGGGTATGTAACCAGGTGTGACAAAAGTTTAAGGACAACACAGGGTTTACAAAGATGCTGATAACCATAGGACACCAGACAAGGAAAAGAATGACAAGAGATGCTGACTCAGACATCCCTCACACCAGTTTATGGATGTATTTGTGCTTTATGTTGATGTGCGTTTTTT
This sequence comes from Anoplopoma fimbria, assembly GCF_027596085.1. Taxonomy (NCBI): domain Eukaryota; kingdom Metazoa; phylum Chordata; class Actinopteri; order Perciformes; family Anoplopomatidae; genus Anoplopoma; species Anoplopoma fimbria. The sequence continues at coordinate 31,459,736 of NC_072450.1, forward strand.
TTAAGTATTACATCTAACATAGCAAAACCTAAATTCCCTAATGGAGCCATCAAAAAAAAAATACTCACTGGGTATATTGGAGCTTGTTTTTCCAAACTTCAGCTTAATTTCTTGAGGACACTTGCATACACACACTCAGACACACACAAACTCACACCGAAGTTTTCAAATAACATGATTCTAAACATCCCCTGTGTCTGAAATGTCAAATTGCTTTGTAGTCCTTTTTCTCTCTGAATATCAATTGGCTACTCCCCTCAGACAAAGAAAACCCGACTCATGTCTTTGACTCGATTGCCATTCATCAGGGGTTGTGGCGACATTACTTACCTAAATGAGTCGCCGCTAATTGCAATGAATTACCCCTGTGTTTGATACATTAGTGCAGCCTCGGTGCACACAGACGGTTCGGCATTCTGTTATGCTGACCACCCCTGAGGGATTGAAGAACAAAGTTAAGTGTGTTTTTATTGCACTGGTGTAATGCTCACATTTGACAATTAAAGTCTGAGGCACACACACAAAAAAACACACACACACACACACACACACATACACACAGGATTTTGTTCTGCTTTTAGAAACCACCAACATAATTATAATAATTGCCTAAATTATTCATTTAACTTCAATTTTTGGGGATTTCATTCTTCATTTAAAGGTGCAATATAGGACATTAAGATCATCAAGCAGAGATAAACTACAAGCTATGTATAGATATAGTGGAGTAATGTCTACCTGAGAACACAATGACGTCACTCTCCCTCTGTGTGTGTTGTAATCAGAAATGTACAAAGCCAACATTTTTGTCTGGGATGCGATATAACACAGTTCCAGCCTTTTCCTTGTGATGCAGCCAATAATTGAACCTGGTGGGGGGGCCAATGTTTTAACATCCTGTGTGCAACTTCAGGCAATAACAGAGACCAGAAGTCACTCAAATGGAATCCTGCTCCCGCGCGTTGGATTCGGTGACCATTGGATTTTTCTAAACTCTGCGGTGAAACTGGACTGTCAGTACAACTGGTAACATGAAGGGAACAGGATCCCCACTAAATATTTTGGCATTATTTAGATAATAAACAATTAAAAATTACTTTTCAATTCATAATCATTTAATCATCAGTACCATCATCAAAAAAAAAAAGAAGCTAATTTAAGTGTGTGTTAAACACATGGAATTGGAAGTTACAGCTAAACGACTATAATGGAAAATGTAAACTTTGGACCCATTCCCTGCCTCAAAATGTGTGATTAAATGATATAACTAATATATATAATATAAATATAAACAATTGATCCTCCCAATTGTTTAACCATATCACTAATCTTGCACAAACCAAGCTTCAAGATGACTGTTTTTACATTTTTTTCCCCACGTTTTGGCAGATCAATTCAATTCAATTCAATTCAGTTTATTTTCACAAAGTTTATTAATCACAAATTACAAATTTGCCTCAGAGGGCTTTACAATCTGTGCACAGATCAGCCCATACTGTCAAGCAAAGTGCTCTGGTGACCCAGGGGCATGAGTTGCGTCCACCAAATAGTCCGCCAAAATAGTGCAATAATAGAGACCCATTACTCTTCCCAATGAATATCATATGTCTAAGATCCCTTCCCCTGGTTGAAAGGGATACCTGTTTAATATCTGAGTGAGTCACCTGCTTTGGGCAGGCAGCATCATGGGAGATTTCCAACTTATATGAAACTGCACTGCAATGTTCTGCATTTTTCACTTGTCATTTTATTGCTCGACATATTCCTTCCCATAACAACAATTTAATAAATTTTCCTCTGCCTTTGTTGGGTTTGTGTCAGTGCATGTGATGGGCATCCCTGCTGCTGAATGTGGGCAATGAAAGTATATTGCATTTTGCTGCAGTTCATTGTTAAAATGTGTACATGTCGCATATTACCACCATGAAAAGGTTTTATTGGACGTTTGGAAGGAAAGAGTGGTACTTTGAAAAGTAAGTTTGGTAATGTTTGAAATGATATGTTGATTTGTTCCAAACAATACATGAACTGCTAAAAAAGGAAAGGCTTGCAGGAATGACTTTCTGACTACAAAATGTGCTTACATTGTTGTGCTTGAGTCTGAAGCTCTCTCTCTCCTGTCCAAATTGGACTTTGCGAGAGGAAATTCAATTAACTTTTGGTAGCCATCACTCGACCCTTTTTTTGAAAAAAGGACAAGCATGTAAATAAACGAGAATACAATGACATTTAAATAAGAAATGTAAGCACAATGTGGACAACAAGATGCCACGACCGGAGACAGCCCCCAGACGCCCAGCGTAGATGACTCACAATACTAACAGCAGGGCCTCATTGATTGTTAATCGTTTAATACCACTAACAGAAGGGGGATGGTTGTGAACAACAACATGATGGATAATGAAACTATGACCGACCCACAGGGGGGAAGGAAGGCAACCTCCTGTCACACCTACAGCACAAGCTGAGACGCAGGAGGACTCCAACAGGAATAGAAGTGAGGCCAGAGTCCCAGAGATGCCTCGCCATCGGACAGGTTGTAAACAAATCCACAGTTTAATCTCATTAACAAAACCAAATTATTTAGAAGGAAAAGGGCAGATCCTTCTCTACTATTCATTCCACTGGGGTTTGCATTTGTAAACACGATTTTCAAGCATTGTGGGTACAAGTTTTATCGGAAAGTATCTTCAAATTGAATATATATCAGCATAATGTGCATAAAGAGCTATGTTTGTGTTTGCTTCAAAACTAGTAGTTAATAATATATGAAATACAGATCTGTTTATAAGATAAGCTTACTGCTCATGTTGTAACTAAATAGGTTAGAAAAATACCGATGGTACGATGAAAACTGTTTCTTGATTTAATCATATTCAGGGATATTGGAACATTATTGAGGGCAGCAAAGGAAACCTAAGTTTGCCAAGGCATGCCCCCCTTTGTTACTTTTTTTTTCCTTTTATACCTGTGATGCTTTTTCTCATGTCTGTAAAACGCTGTCCCCAGATTACTTTTTTTAAGGTTTCTAGCTAACGCTAACACAAAAGCTACATGTCCCAAGAATAAAAGCAGCATTACTCAACCATATCATCTTTACAATATATTTGACTCTTCTTTGGAAAATGACTCTTCATCAGCAATTACTTTACAACAAGTATAAACCGAACGGCTCAGACATGGTTGCTTCAATAATGTAAAGTGGGCTTTTTTACGTATGTTTTTTCGGGTATTGGTAGTATTGGTTTTTTTCTTCTTAGGAACTGGTAATATCACTGGTAGATATTCTAAACGAACATATGTCATTGTTATGGCAAATACAATATAAGTATTACTGTTATGATTTTTTTTAATTTTTTTTATTGTTTTAAATTAACATTAACAGTAACAAAATGATGATAAATTACTTGATTTGATTTATTTCCAATTTATTTTGTCAGAGACAAAATGGTGTCTAGAAATATGTTTTACATTATGATTTTTAGTAACAAAATGACCCTCGTTCGTTTATGTTTTCTGTTGGTCCCAAACCCAAAGCACTAGACCAGACCGGACTAAATGATGAGGGGTCAGAGTCATCCTTCAGTAACTACACCAGCCTCACTCAGCTGCTGTCCTAGCCTTCATAGTGGAGACCAGGGAGCTGTACTGGCGGCTGAAACATTCCTCTAATTTACGTCTGCCAGCAGCAGGAAATTGAAGTCAAAGGTTCACTGCATCTTGTGCGGCAAAAAAATGATCTGCGAAAGGACCAGTGTGTAAAGGAGACAGGGCAAATTAACCTGGACACTTATAAATGGGACACAAAGGGGTGTGAGTGGCTTTCAAAAATTCATGAAACACACTGAAGTTGGTGGTGAAGTGGCTGCATGCGGGACAATAGAGTGAAACCATTGATTTCTCATGTGGTGCATTTATATGTTTCTATATGTGTACTTGTTGTGACGTTATTAGCTGTCAACCTCCAGCTTTCCCTGCTCCCCTAAGAGCTTATTCACCACAGTAATACTGAATTTTATTCTAAGTTTCTGAAATTATACTTGGTAACTGGTATTTTAAACCATATAAAAGTAAATGGTATGGTGGCAGCTGTCTCATATTCATTTAAAAACATGTGTCAAGTTACGTAATATGTGAAACCCAATGTACAAATACATTATTAGTTATTTGTATTTGTAAATATGTATCTGTGCTTCTAATTCACCACTCATATGTCACAATCTGAACATCAACATCTCAGAATTCTTCTAGGAAATGTATCTGTATATCTCCACCTATTTGTTATAGATTATTTCGAAACTATTTACCGTGCTGTTTCGTACAAAATGTTCTCATACAGGGAGCATGTGACTCATACAATGTAACATGACTCCTGTCTCTTAAAACACAATGCTCAAGTTATTGCAAAGTGGTTTGTATCTGTAAATATGTATATGCTCATTTGTCTGTCTTAATTATATTCACGTTCTTATATTCATTTGCAAAGCATTTTAACATGGAATTCATTTGTGGATCTCTACTTCTTGTGGCTCCATTTGAACTGGGTTAGGGTTAGAGACTGTGTTACATGTTGTGTTACACAAAATCTACAAGTGCACTGAAGACCCAGTGCTCTCTAGCAGATGGGCGTGATGCAACATTTATGAATGCCCCAAAGAAACGGAATACTTAATTATATCTATAACTGGAGATGTACATGCAACAACTTACTGATGTACAGATACTGATGTATAGATACTGATGTACAGATACTGATGTACAGCTAATGATGTACAGATACTGATGTACAGCTAATGATGTACAGATACTGATGTACAGCTAATGATGTACAGATACTGATGTACAGCTAATGATGTACAGATACTGATGTACAGATACAAATCAGTCTTCATTTATTCGTGCATTTGGTTTCCAAGTTCCAGAACTTGGCATTTGTTTGTAAGCACTTACGATCCGCTTGTCTTTGCGACCGCTGTACCGAAAACAATACCACTTATTTTCATTATTAATCCATTAATAACTTTCTATATGGAATGCCTAAAATTATGAAAAATACCCATCGCATTGTCCTAAAGCCCAGGGTCGACGTCTTTTATCAATATCTTGTTTAGTCCAATCAGCAGTCCCAAACCCAACCTATTTCAATTGACAATAATATGAAAAAGGAAAAGAACACGTGTTGCACAGAGTAAAGAAACATGTTAATCAGCCGGACGCAGAGGTGCTGATTGGTGGTGTCAGGCTAGCTGTTTCCTCCTGCTCCTTTATGCTAAGCTAAATGGCTGCTTGCTTTAGATTCATTATTATTGTACAAACTCCCTACAAGAAAGCAAATAAGCATAGTTCCTAAAATAGGAAAGGTGATTATATTGACAGTGAGTGTCAATATAATCCAAAAAGGCTGAATGTGAAAATGCTGCATCTCTAGTTTTCAGATCAGTAATTTAACTATGCTTTAAAAGACATCTTTGTAACAGCAATACAATCATATACTTAGGTTATTGACTGCACATTTCCATATGAGCACTGCCACTCAAGCTTGGCTTCTAAAAGTATTATAATGACAAATATGTGTTGGTATTTCCCCCTCTGTCTTGGAGGATATTGCATGCTGTGGCCTTTACCTATCCTCATTTTGCCTCCCCTCCCGCCTGCCTCTTTAGCTTGGCCAGCGGCCTAAAGTGGCTTGTAATCCTCGATCTCTGAGGCTCAGTGAATTACCACACACCTAAAAACAGCCGACTCAATAACCGGGAGATTATCGGGACTTCTGACGATGTCAGCAGCACGGCAGCAGCAACAGCAGCTGCTGCAGCTCGGGGATGGAGGCCAATCATTGAATGCAGGGAACTTCACAGCTTGAACACTTACCAAAGGCCTCTTCCACTAAATCAAACCGTTCTTGTGGAGCAGCCAGGGATAGGATGAAGTTCTGGAAAGGAATTTTTTAAGGCAGCTCAAAACTGAAATACAATTCGACCCAGGGCTGCAGAGTTGTTTAAATTCTATCTTTGATATTTAACCAGCCAAGGGATGATTGACAGGTGCTCTTCCTTTGAAAGAGAGCTGTGATCCCGTTCTGCACCCCGACTGACTGGATTTGCACCAGTGCCGTGCTAGTGTTGGATTCAAACTGGAAAATGCAAGTGTTGCTCTGAGACGCTTTTAAATTTCACCAGTTGGTTTCAATACATATTAATGGCGAAAACTGTACAAGGCAGGTGCTGAATCATCATGAAATTTAGATCTTGAAAATTTCGGTTATGAGTCATTGTCATCATCCAATCGGCGCTGGTTTGCTTATGGGCCACCCTTGGTTGCCAGGCTCAATCAATTCACACTGAATAATATCCAGACCAAAAATCTAAGCTTGACAGAGCTTGGTTTGCAAGATGTAGGTTTTTTTGCGATGGCTAAATGTTTGCACAAAGCCGGAATGGTAATGATGAATCTGTCCACACTGAGCGTGAAGCTAATCATCAGCTTCACAGCACCTTGAATCAGTAGAGCAACAGCACTGCTCCACACTGGTTGACCGAGCACAGAGCACGACACACAATCACATTCCTACAGGTGCAAGTAGAACAATTAAAGACAATGCAGTGTAGATGAAGTGGCTGCATTGTTTAATATGGAAGCACATCTGTTTTGTCATTCTGAAAAATCCAGCTAAAGTGCAGTATGAATGTTAGCAGTGAGGGACAAAGTAATCTTATACTGAATAAATGCTGCATCTAGATCTGAATGTATTGTACAATGGACCAGTGTGCTGTGAGTGTGCGTGTGTGTGTGTGTGTGTGTGTGTGTGTGTGTGTGTGTGTGTGTGTGTGTGTGTGTTGCAATCTGCCCCGAGTAATCACCAGAGTACTTTCCTCAACAAATAGAATGATTAAGAATAATTTTGTCTGATGGCGACCACTTGAGATGTAGTCTCTAGATACACTGGCATTTTTAAAAAGCTTAAGCAGGTCTGCCAGGTCGGAATAAAAGGCTCCACATATTGCAGCTAAATGGTGTTTTATGAAACATAATTTAACAAAATGTTAAGTACTAAAGATGGGACGGATTCCAAACTGTCTTTATTGTTTTAATTTCATACATTTAGGTTTTTATCGAGTCATATCAAATAACCAACAACATTTCACAACAACCGGCACGACCACATTCTTACTCGGACTTTGACCACATCAAACCTTCTTGCTTTGTGGGAAGGACTGTAATGGAACTTTCTATAGATATTGAAGTTCCCCAGAGGATTCCTCTCAATTACTTTGCTGATCCCCTGACTTACCCCCAGTGCAATCATGAGATTAACCTTTATAGTTAAGAGCAAAAGGCTCTCAAACTGGGAGGCGCACTTACCCACAGCCGCTAGCATGGCTGTAGAATCTTGTTTCCGCAAAAATTGGCTGGATTGCCATGAAATTCTGCAGTTTTAGTCTTGAGAGGAACAGTTATCTTCGCTGATTTTCATCTTGCACAACCACAAGGTTTTATTTTTTGTCTTTTGAGTATAATATTTCTAAAACTGCTACTACTGTAATGGGATTTTGTTCCCAAATGACCTTGTTTCCCTGAAAGCAACACAACAAACTAAGTCTTACATATCATATCACCCCCAGGATCTCTTGACGGCTCATGATGGAGCTGCAATAGCACCCCACCTCCGTGCTGGTGTGGATGTGTCACTGGTGTGACTATATGGCCGACTGTAGCGGACCAAGAAGCGATCAGCTACTGACCCATGTTCCATTTAGTTTAAGGACAGTTGCATACCAATATACTTTTAACAAGACATACAGTGGGTACGGAAAGTATTCAGACCCCTTTAAATTTTTCACTCTTTGTTTCATTGCAGCCATTTGCTAAAATCGAAAAAGTCCATTTATGACCATGTGATATTTCAGTTTTTCTTTTTTAATAAATTTGCAAAAATTTCTACATTTCTGTTTTTTTCTGTCAAGATGGGTTGCTGAGTGTACATTAATGCGAAAAAAAATGAACTTCTTCGATTTTAGCAAATGGCTGCATTGAAACAAAGAGTGAAAAATTTAAAGGGGTCTGAATACTTTTACCTACTGTACATTCAAATTTTAGACAACGACAAATAATTCATTTTCATAACTTTATAAATTTGCATGCTTTCTAAAAAAAGAAAAATGCTCGTGATTTTATGATCAAATAAGGTTCAATCAAACGTAATGAGAAGATACAGGAAGAAGGAAATTGTATTTAAGTTGAAGTTTGCTTTAAAGCTCTGAATGATCAGCACTTCAGTTGTTACTAAGTACAGTAAATGACACCATCTCAAAGTGATCCTATTTTTTTTAAACATGAAACTTACCCCTCTAAGTTGGCTGTAAGAGTATTGCAGATTGCTCCTTTGCTCCGCTTGCTCAATAAATGTAAAGTATCAGTGAACAAACAGCATTATTCAGCATATGTTCTAATATTTCAAAGATATTCAACCTGTAAGGTATTCTATTCTGTTTCTTGCAGTTCAGCATTGAAAGCCAACATATGTTGCACCTTTACATTTTAAACTGGAAAAAGTCACAGTAAAGGGGGAATAAGAAAACAAAACATCATATTTTTTATCAATCATATTTAAGTATTTTGTTATTTTGTCACCACTGGTATCCTGACAGGCCTTGTTATTGGCAGAATACTTTCCATTGGGAAATGCATCTGTAACTGAGTATCTTTTTGAGCTTTCAGTGCACATGGACATAATTAGAAGCGAAATTAATCGAACCAATGAACAGTGGAAGACTGCTCACATGAGGAAAAACCCAGCATGTAAGGCAGTGGGTTCGCAGCAAAACAGTTTTCCAATGATTGTCAGTCAATGTGTTTGTGTTTAAAAGGCATCGCCCACGTCTCAATCGCACTCTGTTTGTGTGTTCACTCCTCAACAAGCAGCTCGACAGCATCGTCTCTTCTTATTTCCCTCAGAGGGTCCTGGTTCTGCACGCTTGAAGAATCACCTTACGCTGAGAAAACAGTAACCTGAGTGAACTTGTCTGTCAGTCAGAAAAATATACTCTTAGGAGATATTACGCTTCTATACCTGGCTGCTCATTGACTTGGAGCTGTCAGTCTGGATCCAGCTGCCTCACATTTCATTCCAATTTATCACAGAGGCACTCACCCGTTCTCTCACATGTATTGACTGTTCTTCTCTTAACTGATGGAGACAAGGAGATGATTATATCTGTGTATTTACTGCAAGATTAAAAAGATTTGCTTGATCAAAGAATTAAATATGCATGTGATGTATCTGCAACCATGCACTACTTTAAATGTGCTGCGGTGACAAAAGGTTGATTGAGGAATACTTAATTATTAACCAGGTCATCAAGAAGCAGTGGAACATGTAGTCTATGGGCCCAGAACCAAAATGAAACAAATAATTCGTAGGTGGGCAAAATCTAGTTGTGATTTTTAATTCAATCCACTACTAGATAACGTTTTGAAATGATGGAACCAAACTACATAAGTTTATATGTTATATAACCATGTTATGGCAACTTTAAGTCAATTCTAAAAACACTTAATGTTTGTTGCATGCTACCCAACATTAGTTTGGGTTGAGATACTGTATATATATTAAGTGTGTCTACTTCAATATTTGGCATGTGTTGGATATTTTAGACAGCAAAGTTTACTTGAACAATAATTATGAACAGGTACCAGTATAGATATAGAACATCCTGAAATCCAGGAAATTCAAAATGGCCGTTATCCGTCAAAATGGCCGTTATCCGTGATTGTAAATAGGGTAACAATCAAATGTAGTATTTATCTTACTTTTATTTCATATATATATGTGTAAAATATTACCAGGTCAGGGTAGAACAGGACCATATCTGGATAGAATAAGACCAGATCTAGGTCGAATAGGACCAGATGTGGGTAGAATAGGCCAATTGCCAATACCCCTATCCAGTGCCGTCACTTCACTTGAACCTCACAAAGTCATACTAAAGCATAATAATCTTTAATGACACGTTAGAGTTAAATTCGGTTTTCATTCAAACCCTTTTTTTTTGATATCTTTATCTCAGTCAACAGTTGATAGTTCCTGATAAACATTTCCCTGCTTTGATTTTAGTCCAACCTTAATACCTATTGGAAATCAGCAAAGAAATAAGATTTTTTTTTTACTGAATGCTAGTCTGACTTTCAGCTGCTGCCATCCAAACTTGACAGTGTTGTTGTTTCCATACTGTATCCCAAGGAATGCTCCTGATAGTAAAAGATCTGCGTGTGGTCAGATCAATAGATAGGTAATATTAGTCCTGTAAAAGCCTAACTGTGAAAATTGAGTGATATTACCGGCTCTGCAATAGGAAAGCTCTATTGATTGTGTGGTCAATATCAAAGAGCAAATACAGGGGGCTGCATATGAAACTCTTCAATCATGGACTATCCTGTTTTTACCAACCATTTAAAATGAGACTAAATTCAATAGCAATCTAAGGCTGGTATCAATTACCGGCAGTTGGTGTTTTCTTTTTGTTCACAAACCTGGCTTAAGTATCAGATTTCTGCTGCACTGTCAGTAAAAATGCAATCATGGACATCTATTGTTGGAACTGTCTTTAGTCAATATGAATTAATTATGAATTTCATGTGGAATCACTTACGCCTTTGACTGTTACACCTCTTGGCTTTGGTTGCTAAAAGGATGTTTGAATTTGGCTAACAACCTGCTAACTATAGATAGCTTTCAAGAGAAGTGCCCACGTGACAGCACTGATTGATGGACTCCAGCACAGGAGAACTAAGTAGAAGCCTAGGTAGAAGCACAGAGAGGTGTCTGTCTTTGAGATTTGCCAGGACATAGTCATAGCCATGCTGTTCATTGTTGTCAGCCTTAGATCTCTACTGAAGCTCACATGTGAGGGCCCATGTGTTGTTTTTACTGCCACAAAAGAGAAATAAATCTGGTTAATGTTACCAGCATGTATGATATTGCATTGTATCGTAACAAGGCAATTTAAATAAGCTTAAAAACCAAAGGTCTCCAACCATGGCTGACTTCCTGTCCTGCTGACTTTCAGTTACTGAAAAGAAACACACACAACCAAGTAAACATACCCATATCCATGTTTTCACACCACAGAACCAGCGCTTTCTGCTCAGTAAATTATTTGAACTTCAGGGACACACTGCTGGAATTGTTCACGAGAAAGCGTGCAGAAACAAAGCCTCATAAGTACTTCTGTTGTGAGCCTGTCAATTGGACTGGGAAGGTTTCTATGTTTTTTCTCTCTCAAAATGACAGCAGTGTCCAGTCACCTGTGAATCCAACAGTCCATTTACACATAGAGTGGCTGATTTCATGCCGCTCTGGCCCTGCAGTACACAGGCATGTTGTGATGCTCTCAAGGGTTGGATGATGTGGTTTTTTTTCCAGCCCACATTGGCTTGGAAATGACAGTGCATTGTTGCTTTAAAAAGATATATTTACGGATAACCTTTGACAAATCCCAGTGTCTGTATATATTTTTTTCCATTCCATTGTAACGCTTAATGTCTTATTCTGACATGCCATCTTCTCACATAGCCACTCAAAGACATGTTTTGGCAGCAATAAGCATATTTATTTTTGTGGAGGTGCAACCTCAAGGTCTGAGTTATGCTTGGAAGCGCAAGCTACTTTTGATTTTTCAATCTGCTTTAGTAAACAATAGAGCTTGCTTTCTCATACTGGACTTATATAGGCAGTAAGCCAGTTTGCCACAGTGAAATAATTGTTGGCCATCATATCACAAAAGTTGACATGGTACAAATGATTGCATAAAATGCGATATCACATCAGTGACTTGTGAAGCAACTTTAAAAAAAATCTTCACACGTATATATGACAAAACACTGACATTTAGCAACAACATCTAAACCATCCTACTAGAAGCAATTGGCAGCTACTGTACAGCACCAGGGGGGGCAGTTTAGGGATATGGTTCCTTGCCCAATGGGACCTCGGCAGGGCAGAGGATACAAACTGGCACCTCTCCAGTTATCATTCCACACTCCATACTTCGCCCTTGCAGGAACATGAACCCTCCGTTTCCCCTAAATCCCCATGGACTGAGCTATGAGAAGCTTGTGAAGGCTACATTAATAACCTTGGCTTCATGTTAGTTTGGCAAAAAAATAAATAAAGCTCTTTAAAATTCAGTATGTATTTAAAATAATTGCCAATGGTTCACATGACAGCCAAAGAAAGACAGAGCCAAAGTAAAGAAGCGTAGACCGTCCAAAATACTGAGCTATATTGACCAGCAGTCAATTGAATATTCAGTTATTTTAATAGTTTTGGCTTCATTTACATTGGTAATGATAATATTGTACTCTTTAAAGTAATTGCAACATTGCTACAATAAAACCCCAAAAAGCAAACACAAAAGCAACGATCAGACAAGTTGTAAACAAGTCAACAGTTATATAAACCACATGATCTCAATAACTTTCAGCCCGTTCTCACTTCTAACCTCGTCAATTAAGGCTGCTTGGTCAGTAACCCTACGCGTCCTTTGATCACAAGGTTGGTGGTTCAAGTCCCAGCTCCCTCTTGTTGAACGTTGTTCACCTAAAGACTTGGGATCGGTGAAATGCGGAGGGGAACATTCATGAATGTGACAATTGAAATAATGTTTAAGGAGTCAGGTTATGAAGTGTTTGCAAAATCAATGTTGACTTATTTAGAGTCACGTAACTATGTTGCCTGCATAACGTAGCCTACTAAAGTATGTCACATCCATATTTATTTTAACCCAAAACATCATCTTTTCCTAAACCTATCCAGGTAGTTTTGTTGCCTAAACTGACACGTGGAAAACTGATACCTGCAAAATGGATGCCAGAGGGCTATTGACAGCATAGTTTGACACAAAGGGACACTAACCAATCTGCGATATTTCACAACTTAGTAGTAATAACGTGTTTTTTTCATTTAGAAGTGAAACCAAGAAGCAACGTTGCCCAAAACATCAGTAGTAGTAGAAGTGCACAGGTAAAGTGCAATGAACCTGAACAATCATCGGACCACTCATCTTTCTTGCCCTTTGGGACTTCTGTGTAACTATACGGCTGTGCTAATTGTAAATTTCCCAGAAATTTATCTTGAGAGTTAATTATATATATTGCTGATAAGAGTGCCAACCAATCAGTCCTGACTTATAATAAACAAGATAAATCCCAAGAATAATACTTACGGTGTACAGTAAATTCAGGCTGAACACTGAAGTGGCGTTAGCGTTAGCTGATTAGCATCAGTTGTTTCATTCTGGCTCCTCAATCACCAGATCATTCATTTGTAACTGTATGGTCACTTCATTCACATAAGTGACTCTAATTGAACTGTCAGTATGGCTAATCAACAGTCAACCCCTCTTGGATCCAGCTAGTAAACATTCAATAAGGGGGAAATCACACATTGGATACTTTTGTGGCAAAATAAATAGCCTTTTTTTCAAATAAAAATAATAGGTTTGAAGCATCTTGTGCACTGCTAAAGTGAACTTGCATTTGAATGACTATTTGAGACGAGGTTCATTAGTGTTTGCTTGTCTGATACTTCTCTGTATTTGATGATTTGAACATGGCTGCTGTTGATCATTATACGAGTTATCTGTGACCTATGATATCACCATGCCAGCTGACACACTGAATGAGTGACGACTGATTGCACGGTTGCCTAGCACCGGTAAGGTGTCTGTCAGTGCACTAAACATGTCAGTGTGATCTGGATCACAAAGCATTGCAATACCCATTGCTTAACAGTCGTGCTATGTCTAGACGCCAAGGTAAACCATCAGGAGGGAGGGTACTTATTCTGACTCTTGAGCGGTCAACTGGCTTTCCTTCACAAATAGAGCTTTTGGATTATTGAATGATATTTTGCTTATCAAACACAAGTTATTGATGTAAGTTGTCAACCTCCCCCCCCCCGAAAAATGATTTACCTAGATAATAAATTAAAAAAAACAATAATTCAGATGGGATAAAACAGTAGTTGTACTGTGAATACCATGTATCTCCATAACATCTGCCATTAATGAGCTAAGAAAGACTCAGTTTTAATAATGCAATTGTCAAACAACTCACAGTGTTTTTAAATAGTTAATGATACATTTTTAAATTAAACAAGTTCTCAGCACTTGTTTCTTATTTTTTTTAAACAAATGAACGCTGGAGATAAATGTTACAACTTTTTCCTTAACTGTAAGGAAGTTCTCTCTGCCATTCAATAAGTGAATGTGTGAAGGTTAGGAATCATGCAACGCTTTTAGGTAAGTTTCATAGTCTTTGTTCATGCTGGCAACAATATAAAATGTACTGTACCATGTTTGTTCACCTCTGACTTTAAAAGAGATCAAATTAAATGCATTCATTATTGGCTCAGATTTTGACTCGGTGGCAATGCATGAAGATAAAATGCTGGAAGGCTTTATATGACGAAATGATATATTACAAAAGGTCATTTAAAAGAACAGTGGGTTTTTTGAAATAATCTCCAGGGTCACGACCCGCAGTCACTACTTCTGATTCAGAGTATCGATCATCTTTTGAAACCTCTATATGTGTTTTTGATGGCAATGTCTGAGAGAGAAAGGTCTGCTGTCTTGTTGCCTATTTCCTCCCTGGATAAAACTGACCCAATTTCACAATGTAATAATACCTCAATTACCTTACAATAGAGAGCTAAGACGTCAGAGCAACCAAGCCATTACTGGTAGAATCCACATCTCAGAATGTCATCTATCATGTCGTTATTTATTCTGCAGTCTGAAGATGGAGAGCATTTTTTCCGTTTCTACTATTTTTTTTTTGCTGAAAGTGTAAGATGATAAAACTGTGTTTCTTTGGATGAATAAGAACCAATGTCTCAGAGGCCTACACAGGCTTACCACTTTCTCTGTGCAGATATCAATCACGTGGCGAGTACTAGTAGTAGTTTTCAGATTATAAACAGACAGAGGACATTTATAATTTGTTATCTACTGTACAGCAAAACCAATGAATACATGATGTATTACTTTACAAAGATTACATGATCAAATGTAGAGTAACAAGACGAAAAAATATTGAGCTTTCCTGGCTCTGGAAACAGAGTGTGGGGTTGCGTCCATGCGCTGTCAGCAGTACCACTCATCCTCAGAGATAAAAACCATAATCGGACCTTAATTAGGCACGGGCCTTTTCATCCAAGCCATAGCAAAGAAGCATCGCCAGCTAATGTCAATAGCCGTGTCAAAGCATCCGGGGTTCTGTCTTTGCCAAATTACATTACATTAATAATGTGTAATTACGGGGAAAAGATTGAAGTGTCGAAAGAAGAAATGAAATGCTTCCCAGCAAGAGTGGATGTAATCCTGGGACACGCTCTCTATGAGGGATGGCTTCATCTGGCTTCACTTGCCTACATCGTGGAGCTTTGTTGAGGCGCTCTCGAGACGTGTGTGGTCGCTCAGCTGTCAGATTTCGGGATTGTTTGCTTGACTGATACAGCTACACTGGTCGTAGGTAGGTTATCAACAAAATTCACATTAGACACAGGCGTTACTATGGAGCACCACGATGCATGTGTGCCCCAGAGATGGGTTGATGTTTCAGTCCAGTAACTTTTAATTAATGCTAACAACATCTTACAGTGCTTTACATAAATTGAAAAGTTAGACACATAGCTCGTGCACTTGTTTGATGTGTTGAGAATCTTTGAAGGCCTCATCTGTCGGCTGATGTCACAGGCTGCCATGTGGGAGGTCCTTAGCCCTAAAAAAGAGTTATGAACAATCGTCTGTTTATCTCTACCTGAATACTTACAGGGACACATCAGTTTTCATGTACTGCTCTTTTGAGATTTTGTGCTATCTTCTTTGGGACTAGTGGAAAGAAAAATTATTTATTTTTGAAAAAAATCCCAAATAAATATTTAGGTGTTAAGTTTTTTTTTTTTTTAATAACACTTTTTTTCCATTTGTGTGCATAGATTTTTCTTAATTTCACCAAAAGTTAGCATTAGATAACGCTTCATTTTAATATTCAAACATGAAATAAAAAAATAAAAACATTTAATAAAACAAACAATTGTCTTAATGTAAGACATGAACCTTCATGGTGATATATATTAATTAATAGTTTTTATCAGATTCACCTAAAGTGTCAAAATGATATTTTACAAAACATATCTTTAAAGGCCGATTTCACAAAATGAGCAGTGGCTTAGACTCGCAGCAACAAATCTCCACTTTAGAAGCACTTACATCCCCCAAACTTTAGAGTTTCATTTCATTCCTAGTTCCTAGTCATACAAATAGTCTAATTTAGCCAACATTTAATTACTAAAAACATGGACTAAAACATTTTTTAATGGCTGAATATTCTAATAAATGGAAAAAAAACTTTGACTCTCATATTTCAACAAAATTAAACTATAGTTTTGAACCTGGCTTCATTCAATATTCAGATAATGGTCTTTTGCAAACTTTACATTTCAGAAATCTTGTAATAGGTAGTTAGAATTGTTTTAATGTGGTTAATCAAACTGAAAGTTTCATAGTAATATATATATATATTTTTTTTTTTTTACCCTTTTCCTCTTGGGTTTCTCACGTTAATGTCGTGCTTTTTTCAACTAAAGCTAAACATCTAATGAGGTTTGTTGTTTATAAGTTTAAGGGTATTTCTGTTCAAGTTGAATATTTTGTGTTAACCACATATGCTGTTAAGGGATAGCTGGATAATAATCTCAGATTTGCAACTAGCGGTCATTATAGTTTGCTTGTTCTCCTGATGACTGTATGAGTTTCCTTTTGGATGCTCCAGTTCTTTTCTTGCGTTAGGTAAAGTGAAATGTGTGTGATTGTTCTGCCACCATGGAAAGACTTATAACAGCAACTCCCATCCTGCAAACCATCCTTTGATCAGCTCCACGGACAGCAGCCCAAGCATACATTTATCAATGCTGATTTAACAGCCTGCCCTGGACCCAGCTGACACAGATTACAGTAGGGGGACATTTTCCACATAGGATAGGTAAAAAAAACGACATCGCCATAGATATAAATCCCTGATTCCCTCCATAATAGCAAAGAGAAACCTGTACTCTCTCATTAAAGCCATTAACAACACTGCTCGAGAATAGTGTCCTAACATAATGCAGCCTGAGCCAGCATCAGCGAAAAAATCGGTTTGAATGAATTTAATATTGCTTTAATTGAATGCTATCTATGTTATCTATACAATACCTCCTCATTTCACTACAGAGACCTAACTAAGCCAACAGCTGGCTGGAGGGAGATCACCAGGGAGCTGAACAATGCCCTACTTGTCTGAAGTTATAGTCAGATGCTCTCTTGCTGTTAGGAAAGTGATTATTGGGGCCCTAACATATTCTAGGCCCCTGTGATGCTGCCCCAGCTACACCCACAATATTTACGCCTAAGGAGCCAATTCCTTCAAATTGTCTAGTTTTAGTCACAATCCTTGCTGAATGGACATTTAACCTTTTCTAGACAAAAGGGGTTGCTAGGACATCTTGGTTGCCACCGCGAAGCCTCCACAGCTATACATAGGTCCCTATATCACTTCTTTGCTGGCTTAATTACCTGCAGTGGGTAAAGGCTGTGACCTCATCGTTATCATTAAGGTGCTGAAAGTGGTGCACAATCTGGTCTGGTACATGCAAGGGCAGCTTCACTAATTTAAGAACCACAAAGGTCAAGGGAGAAAGAAAAAAATATATAATGTATGGACCTTACCAAAAAAGTTTTAAATTAGTGTTCAAAAAAACAGTCTCACATGGATGGAGACGTGGGTTCTAATATCCATTCCTCTTTGTTTGTGTTCTTTAGCCATAGAAGCAGCTTTCTGCGTGCTATTTAAAAGCACATATCGGCTGTTTTTCCGGTTATCCATCTCTCATTTTGTGTTTTTGACAATGCTATATCAGAGATATAATTCAAAGACCCTATACGGCGAGGGTACACCTGCTCCCCGAGAAAGAGCAGCACGCCGGCATCCTCGGAGAGCCTTTCCGCCGCGGAGAAAGCTCCGGAGAGGGCCAACACTGATAAATCTCACACATTTCCTCTGTGATGTGAGAGAGACCTAAAGAGGAAGGCACTTCATCACCGGGAAAGGCTTTCTCCAATCCGCCTTCAGCACTTCTCCCCTTAATACGGAAGAGGAAATGGCACTAATAATGTTTTCGGGCATGTTTGGTTTTGGGGAAATGGTTTCATATATCAGTTTCATGGGAGATGGGGGAACAGGCTGTTGATGTGGATGTCTGGTTACGGCTGCAAGTGCTGCTTTGAAGAATTCCACTTTTTCCGAGGTGTTTGAATTATACTTGGTGGCCTATTTTATTACACACTGCAATATGAAATTTCACTTGTCTGCTTTGTTTGCCTTTTTTATGTCTTTTATTTCTGACTATATCGTGAGACATTTCAGTGCAATGGGATTTTGAGAGGATTGACAATATTTGCGCTGACACGCCTGCTCCAAAATAGCTCTTTTTCAAACATCGTGTGCCACACACTGATTTGGCGAACGCTCATGTTAACTTTTATTGCACTTGTTTATTTTGCAGAGTCAAATGGCGCTCCGGTAAGCTCTCCCCGTACTCCTAAGAATTCATCAAAATGTGTGCGGTGTGATCGTACTCATTATGTGACTTTGCTGCGGTGCAGAAACTCCAGGAGGAGAAGTCTTTGTCAGGAGTTTTGTTTCTCATTACCCAGAGGGCTTCAGCGCTCCATATTTCTTCTGCAGCGAGTCCCCAGGTTATACCAGCGTTATCTCTTTATTGCCTTCCCCCTCCCTCCCCACTAAAAGACACCGTTGGCATTGATTAAGGTGCGCTAAGAACCTGCTTATGTGTTTAAATTATCTGCGCCTGATGCTCGGGGCAAGCGTTTGCAGCGGTGCCCTGGGATGGCATTATTCCTGTGATGGAAATTCTTTGAGGATCACAGCTTTGCATCCTATTTGGTTGCATAGCCGTGAGAAACGCCACAGGGCCTGAAGGCCATTAGAAATACATTGATTAATTCTTAAGCTCTGATAGATTGAGTATAGTTAAGGGAGATGAAGAGCAGCAAAAGAACTGCAACACATCGCTCACATTGTTTAGACCCACAAGCCTTTACCCTCTAATTATAGCACAATCCCCGTTGCATTTCAAAGAGCCCTAAACAATAACAGAACATAAGAATTGCATAGTTTCATGTTAAACAGTCTGTGTCGGGGAAGAGAAGGACAACCTCCCCTGTGGCATTTCACATGTCTGTGTCTCTGAATACATTGCAGTGGGACAGATCTGTCTGTGTCTGTGTTTTTCCCCGAGTCAGTCTTGTGAGAATCTTTGTTGCACAGGTTTTTTATTAAAGCTCTTAGTTTAGGTTTTTTTTTTTATTTCAGAGATCTGTGCACTCCAAACTTTTGGATGTGTTGATTGTGTATAAAGTGTGTTACGGAACTTAACTGCACCCACTTTAAAAGTTAGCAGGAAATTGATGGTCCTTGCTGGATGTGAAACGTAGTTCCTGAGCGGCTACAGAAGTGAACGCTCACAACACGGGTCTAAATCAAGCCTGAGGAAACTCCGCCGGCAACAGCAACAGACCTTCACAAACCTTAATCGCTAAGTGAAGCGATCTCAAGAAAGAGGCTTTTATTATTATAAGACTACCTCTTTCATGGATACTTTGTTTGTGTTGCATCACGCCTTTGAGTCCCCGCTTGTGTATTTTTCTGCCACTGCATGTAAAGCCATTGTGCTGTATTTTTTCATATACAGTCTTTCCCCTTTTTTCAATTTTTTGCAGACTCGTCCAGCATTAGGAACTCTTCTGTCCGCCATTTTGATTCTTCTTGTTCCCCCCCCCCACACCACACACACACACACACACACACACACACACACACACACACACACACACACACACACACACACACACACACACTTTTTTGCTTATGTGCCTTTTGTTTTTTATTGTTGTGGTGACTGCTCTGATTCAACCATTGAATGTTAGCATCATAAATATAAAGTAGTGTAAAAATAAGCATGAAAAATGCAAAAAAAAAAGAGATCAAACCACGCCCACTTCAGTTTGTGACTAAAGCATCTATGCAGGTCTACAAATGTTACAGTCAGAGCTGATGACAGCCAGCTACAGTAGTTTGGAAAAATGCAATACAGATATTTATACATTTGATAAGAAATGTTAATATTAACACCAGCATTGATGTGTTTTTATCAAAGTGTATATTGTGTCATATTATTTAGTTCATAGCTTAAAAAAATGACACTTAAGTGTGCAGCTACTCTTTGGATATACTGACATTGTGAGTGAAAACTTTTCCTTTTGATACTGTTTCAACAGCAGTATTTTGGTAAGGTCACCAGGTATCTCTGTACAAAAGGGCCTTATGAGAATGTGTCTTTAATTGAGACAATAGTATTTGTTGCCTGCAAATTAATGATATTTTCCCATCTCTTAATTTTAAACCTTAATATACGTACAATGTTGTTGCTAATAGTCACCTCCAACCAACCAGAACAGGTACAGTGTGTGCAGGCATGGACCGTGGAACTTAGTCCCACTTACTCTGAAGGTATACAGTTATGTTCATGTGGCATTTTTGACCGTAAACTATATTACTAAATCGTCTGGGCCCAGTGTAAACAGTGTGTGATTGCAGATTTTTGCCTCAGACATTCAGAATTGTGTGAGCGGAATTCCATAAAAAACTTTGTCACTCATTCTCCGGCAACCTTGCCTCCCAGTAGAATTTAAACTATCACATGCCTCCCCCTGTGCCAAACACGAGGAAAATCAGAGCCTGATATTTGCATGGAACACAAGATTGAACACGGCAATGCTGAATAATACAAATCCATAATATCCAGAGCTTCTGTTTATTAATTAATTTACATTTTTGCATGACATTTAACTAATCTATTCCTTGCAACAACAAAAAAAAAAAGCCAAGGTGGCAGTTATTAAAAATTCTTGCCGGGAGTGAAATACTAGCGGAAATTCATTTACAGGCATACAGAGCATGGGTCAGGTTTTTGCAGTAATTGTCTCGTCGAATTGCACCTCTCTGAGCCACCTGAGCTCTGACTCCTGGCTGCTGGGAAAGAATAAAAAATACTCAAAATGACTGGACATGTGTGGCAAGGATCTGCTCAGTTTCCTTGCCACCGCAATGGTTTTATGAAACACTGGTAATGGTGCAGTCACATCTCTGATATTGTAGGCACAGTGTCACTGTCACTACAAGGTCTTTTTTTTCTCCAGCGTCAGGTGCTCTCTAACTAGAAACGCATGGAGAATATTTACTTTCCGTTTGAGAAACTAAATGAAAATCATTAAGTGCACTCTAATAATTGGATTAAAGGAAACCCCGGGGACAGGAACCACATCAATTAGCTGGCCTCCACTTATTTCCACACATCACATCTAAAGACAAGTGAGGTGCGATAATTCACTCTGGGGACACATCCAGAAACACGTGCCAAGAAGGAGCCTAGCATGTACAAAAGCTAAACAGTCAAAGTCAAAAAACACTTTTGAACGGTGCAACTGTGCATTCCTAGTGCCTCCCCCATAAACCAAACATTCAGATCTCACAGGGATGCTGAGGAGATGTTTCTACCCACAGGGCGCACTTGATCCCTCCCATCAAACAAGTGTTTGTTCATTGAAGAGGGGGGGGAGTCAAATACTTTCACATCTTTTTTAGCTCTAAGGACTACGTAAAGGCAGTTTTCAATGAATGTTGATCATCAGGGGATTATTGTCTGTATTCGCTCCAACTTATGGCTTTTATTTATTATTTTTGTAAAGTTACTTCCTGTGAAGATTGAAGTTTATTACAAAAATACGTCATGGATGTGTTGTGTGTGAAACGCCATCCCTGCCACGTAGAGGGGTAACTCGAGCGTCTCAGTTTGAAGAGCAGGACCGCTGACCAGGCTGCCAGATGACACAGATGATGAGGGAGCATGAAAGAATTGAATGTTGATTTCACAAAGATTAAATATTTGGCAGTATATACAACTGGCCTTACAACCCCAGACCGCATGGACCTCTACATCCAGGCTCTTCACCTGCAGGATCATTCTGAGACCAGCCACCAGTTCAGCTGATGCGACATTAGGTTAGCAAGTTTTGCACAAACTCATCTGCGTGCTCGTCATCCTCAGCATGCTCTTCACCTGACTGCAGTCGAGCAGTGAGCGACCGGAGTGGGCAACGGCTCGCCAGCGATGGCATCTGGGACTTTGGAGAAGTGTTCTTGTAATGGATGAATCTTGTCTGATGAAATAAATGCATGAGGAAAAAAAACAAAAACCTTGTTATCTGATATTCATAGTTCAAAGTGCCTAATTCATTTTTTTTTCAAGATAAAACTGCCTATTTTAGAGTGGCCTATAATTGTGACCAGGCCAAGGCACTCCTGTGTCATAATGATGCTGTTTAATCAGCATCTTGGTATGACACACCTGTCAGGTGGATGGAGTGGATCTTGGCAAAAGAGAAGTGCTCACTTATATGGATTTTACACACTGTACACCGCATTTGAGAGAAATAAGCCTTTTGTGTGCATAGAAAAAAAAGTCTTTGATGTTTTATTTAAACTCTTTTTGGTCAGTGTATACACAGTGTACACTGCTGGTTACTGCCAAGGGCATACATCCCTGTGAAGACATTGTTGGCAAGTCCTTCAGCCCCATTCATAATAAGCTATAAAATAAATGAATAAATATACTCCCCCCTTGCCTTTTGTCCTAGCCATGCATCTGCTATTAACATGATTTTCAACCTTTCCCTCTTGGTGATGCCTCCGAAAAATGTGAGTGCAATGTTAAGAGTGATGCGACAGCAACGGCAAAGGACAGGAAGGAGGGAGTGAGAGACAGAGACACAGATTGAGAGAGGGAGAGGGGGATTGTGGGACAGAGACTTCCAGAACATCATTTGTATGCATAGCGGCTGGTGCGGCAAGTCAGCAGGCCTCAGCTAGAAAATGTTCCCACATTTGTCCACATTTATGGCCAAATAGGCGGAATTTGCATCCAAATTAAACAATGAAGATTGAGGAGGGAAAATTGTTTAGAGCTGAGAAAAGAAATAAAGATTACATAGGCAGAGAAAGAAATACAAATAGTAAGAGAGTCAGAACACTTTATCCGACTACTCCAGTGTGTATTTGAATACTTTAATAATAAATTACTCACCAGTCAATACGAACAACTGACCCAAGATCGTTCACTGTGGGTCAGCTGATATTTGATTCAATTAATAATTAATTTTGTTTTAGAAATATATGCCAGTAAAGCACGATATCAATTTAATTGATAAGGGCCTTGAGGAAGTTCCTCGATCACTTAACCTTGAGGCCCCTGCTAAGTTTCTACAGTGCTAAAATTTAACCAAAGGGGAGTTATTGCATTGTGCTTACTAAATGAATAAGTGTTACATTAAATAACCAGATACTTATTGACACACAGCAAACCTGGGGCCAGGTGGAATCCAAAGCATTATAGTAATGGTTTCAGGGAAACTATGATGAGTCTGCAATATCCAGTCTGCTGTTTGTACTGCGTTTGATTGACACTATGGGTGTCCATGTCGTATCTTTCATGCGACAGTGCTGTTGAAGTGATGAGAAAGGATGCTCCGCGGACACTGTTCTTGCTGGTATAATGAGGTTTATTACAAACAAGCAACACATGTCATGACGGACGTCTAGAGCGCCCGGAGGTCTCGAGTCGAATCTGTGAGTTCCCTCCTTTTCGGGCTCTTAAACCTCCTTATATAGGATGCATGTTATTCACATTTGGGATGAAGTCCAGACCATGTATGGGGCTCCGTTAGTCTAAACATCTACCCTTCCGCTCCTGGTATCCGGCACATCTTCTTCCCATATAAGGACAAAGTCCTTGGGGCCTTCGCTGTATTGTGCAAGACCTAAAAATATACCACATCCACAACACGGGGTCAGTAGGGGCCCTAACTCATTTTCTCCCAGGGGCCTCCTAAAGGGTTAATGTGGCTATGAATGCCACTTCGTCCCCGATGCTGAACTGCAGACATTACCATATTAATCATTAGTGCCGTTAACTAAAGTGACTCCTCTCTGGATGACCAGGGAAACCCATCGTAGAACGCAACCGTGCATAACATCCCCTCAGCCCCCTCAGCCATTGTTGGGCTTTTGAGATACGGTGTTGTTTTCTGTCAACACTTCTTCTTCCTCATCCCCTCCTTTTAATGTGAATCAGCCAGCCAAGTGTGACGTTCTATTTCGGTCTCGCTCGTGGAATTTGTTTGCACAGCAAATCAATGGCCACACATCCAAACAAACATGATCGCTGAGCAAATATTTGAGCATGCAGAAAGACTGCACGTAGGTCTGCAGTTCTGAGCATACAATGCCTAAAACCCAGGAATAATTAGCTTACTGTGCTGTTTGCCTTTTGATTTATTGCGAGCCCAAAAGTACCACCTGTCACATCAGTTCAGTTGGATGAAATACTTTGAGGCTGCAAATCCTTGCCTATGATTTAAATAACAGATAGCAAGTCCGTTATCGTTGCTGAGTCGCTTAGATTCTGCCAGGCCTACAGATGGGTGTATTTTCACAAAGTTGTGTTTAGTGGCTGAGTATTCAGTATTCAGTCACACAGAACTTCCCAAAGTTCTCAATGTTTCATATTATATTAAAGATGTGTTACCTAGAAATGTGCATAAACCGATGCAGCCAAAAGATTGAATATTTGGTCTTTATACTGCACTTGGTGTTTACATAAATTGAGCATCGGAACAAGCACATACAGAATGTCGTACTGTTCCAAAGGGTGGAAAAAAGATTGTTCTAAAGTTCAAGAAACTTCAGGAAATTTGAGAGAAATATCAAGATCATGAGAGGGGAAAGATTCAGAGCATGTTCGGCCCACTTCTTGCTCGGCTCATTCAGTTTGCTGATTGTCACTATGCGGTATTCTTGACCCTTCATGTGATTGGTGCTAAGTGCCTTGGGTTCGTGATAGCGGGCAGCTTGTGGTGAATGTGCTCAAAAATATTCACAGCCTCCTAGATTGGCTCCTACTGTGAGTGGACTCAAGGGGGTAAAGGCCCTGGATTGATTACAATTGTTAATCAAGAATCAGTTCGATACACTTAAAAAAAAAAAAAAAAAAGAGCACTTATTCGGAGAGCCGATGCTCCGCCAGTTCCTGTACTTCATCTACAACATAGCTGGTCACTATAAGTAAGTTTCTGTTATTTTTGTTGGTTCGGTCATGCCAACGAACAAGAAATATGCCACTTTTAATCCTACTTTGAAGTATTATGGCGACTAATAGCTAAATAATTCACTTAACCCACTACTATGTGACTATTTTAACATACTATTAACTTACTATTAATAACTCAGTGATATTTATAATTCGACTCATTTATTTTAACAATCTACTTCAGCAACACTTTACATTACATTACATAACACATAATTGCTCTGTGTACTCACAGTGCTATTTTGCAAGTGGGAGTCATTGAGCAGGTCCCTGATCACATATAAACTGGTGTACCTTGCATCTATATTATACTAGTACCAAGTGGCTGCAATTCATTTAATCTGTAGGTTCAGCACTGACAGAGCAGAAGCACAGAGTAGTAAAAGGTTAGAGTCAAGACTGCGGGATCGATGTGAAGAGACAGTTGGCATTACGCAGTGAACTTCATATGTGCTGGTAGGTGTTTTTGTTACCCTAGGATAGAGCCAGGCTAGCTGTATCTGCCTCTTTCCAGTCTCCCTGCTATGCTAAGCTAACCAGCTTAGCTTTCAGCAGCCTTATATTTAAAGGCCAGGCATGAGTGGTAATGATCTTGTCATCTAACTCTGCAGGACAGCAAATATGTTTATTTCCCAAACTTTCAAACTATTTTGTAAGTATGAGTTGATGTATCCTATCTCACTTCGAGCAATCTGTTCATTACCAATACCCATTATTAAGCTTTATTAACAGTGGGACCGCCAAGGCTGTCTGGTGGTTCGTTTAGGTCTTTATAAAGCAAAAAAACTAAGATTGAATAACAATCTACAAGCTAAAAATGTATGTTTTCGATGTAGTCTGGAGGCTAAAAGGTACTACAATCAAACACACAATATTTCAGAGTATGTATACCTCTGACCACAGTTTGCATGTTATACATTATCACCATTTTAATGTCACGTCAATATTCCATTGTCCAGCTAAAAGTAAGTCTCTCGCATGTAGCGCCTCAGAGATAATAACTAATAACTAGTAAGATACAAGTTAAATATAAGTGTATTCGTGTTCTGGCATTAAAAAGCATATCGGAGCGATATATAAATAAAATCAAATAAATCCATCCATCCATCCATCTTCCGTAACCGCTTATCCAGTTAAGGGTCGCGGGGGTGCTGGAGCCGATCCCAGCTGTCAATGGGCGAAGGCAGGGTACACCTGGACAGGTCTCCAGCCTATCACAGGGCTGACATATAGAGACAGACAACCACTCACGCTCACATTCATACCTACGGGCAATTTCAGAGTCATCAATGAACCTAAGCTGCATGTCTTTGGACTGTGGGAGGAAGCCGGAGAACCCGGAGAGAACCCACGCTGACACGGGGAGAACATGCAAACTCCACACAGAAGGTTGTCCAGCCCGGGAATTGAACCCGGGCCCCTCTTGCTGTGAGGCGACAGTGCTAACCACTACACCACCGTGCAGCCATCAAATAAATCAATGCGCAAAAATATAAATATTGTAAATTGACACACGTCATCGATAAGGTTGCTCGTTCTGCTCTACGCTCAAACAAATGTTTTAATGATGTGTTTGTGAACACAAACAATTGACATATGGCAGGGTGTTTCCGTAGCTGTAGGGGGTGATAGCCTCCTGGCAGTCCTAGTTTCAACACAAGGGCAGACTCCTGTACAGAGGTTTAGGAAACTACTTGTTTCAATAAACAAAACTTGAGTGGCTGACCTTTATTTAATTAGCACCTGACAGTAAGTGGCTCCTCCTGAGCCTTCATGAATGTTTAATCAAAATACCGACTACCCTTCTGTTTCCCAACAACCTGCCGCCTCCTCCTCTCTCTCTCTCTCTTTCTCTCTCTCGCTCTCTCTCTTTCTCTCTCTGCACACACACGAAAAAAATCCCTGCAAACACATCTCCTAACATCTGTACACTAACTATCTCATGCTTTGCATTGTCGAGCAGGTTTGGAGAACTGGAGCTGCTGTAAGAGGTGGGAGTTGCCACTGGTGAAGCCTTACTGCTACAATTATCGACGTTACTAAGCCTCATCCAGGTGTCAAGTCGGCAGACACGTCTTGCTGCTGCACCCATATGTGAGAAATGCATAAACATGATGCTCACATAGGAGTAACAACTACGTGTGACTGGGGAAACAACAGCATTTACAAGCAGACTCAGATCAATGATTTTCCTACACCATTCAAATGTTGCATTCACATCAATAGATGCAACTATAGAATGGTGTTCAAACATTTCTTGAAAACGGATCACCACTAAAGGTTGTTTTGCTTTAGCTGGATGTCATTAGAAACTAAATAACTGTCCCCCCCGTCCAATTGTTACTGTAGGTGACGCAATAGAGGATTATAGGGTCAAAGGAAACCTGACATAGATGTTTACATTGTTCAATTTATGTACATGTTCACCATCTTATTTTAAAGTGTTATTGACATTTGCTAAACACAAAATACAGCTGAGGCTGAAGAGAATGCTGTTAGTTTTTCAGATATTTTGTATAATAAATTTGATCTGAAGCTGGCACTACAAAAATGTAATTGCCACAATTAAATAGAAAAAAAAGCTCATTGAGTTACACAAAATGCTCATGATGCAACAGACATTGTGTTATAACACTACATTAAGTAATCACTGAACAAAATGTAAAAATGTTTAACTTCATAATGACATTACTCCCTTAATTTGAAATAATATGCTGCATTTTGTAATAGCTTTAATACTATATGTAAAAAGGGTCATTTCGTAATTAATTATTACCTATTTTAGGGACTATTACAATATGCAACTATTTCACTTAATAAAAGTAATAATATTACATCCATTATGTAATTACCAAAGAAAATTTCTTCACCTGTACAGGTGCTAAATTAATAAAATGTTGATTTAGAACTCCAAGACCTACGGTTCCCTCTGTTATAGTTGACTCTGATCTTAGTCTTATCAGCCACATTAAAGCATAACAAGTTATAACATCAGATTTGAATCAACTTATGTTTATAGCCAACTACAGCCAAACTAAGGAATTCATGTCAAAACCCTTCTCTATGGTCATTTGACATTTGCAGTCAACCCACTAAAGCTAACCCCCAAAAAGCTTTAGCTTATTTAGGACACAGCTGCAAGAGTTCTTACAGGGACCGAAAGGTCAGACCACATCGTCCTGATTCCTAACTCTCTACACCTGCTTCCTGTCAGCTACGGAATTGAATAAAGGAAGGTGCTTCTTGTTTTTGAAATAAATACATGGAGTGGGACTAAAATAGATGAAATAAGAATAAACTCCTGGCAGGTCTCAGGTCATGTGGTGGCAGAGGGCTGCGAGTATTGCCCAGTGCCAGGGCTAAACTTAGTGATGCAACCTGTTGTCACAATTATGCTCTTCTCTGGAACAGACTCTCTGTTGATCTTTAAAGTAGCCTAACCCTAGGGACTTTTGAAACAGGACTCCAAACTCAAAATAGTTTAGTTGAGTTATTTGAGTTCTTTAAATCTTGTTTTAATCTAATCAACAGCGATCTCAGAAAGTTAGAAAAGATAGAAAGGGCACCAGGTGCATGATGTTGGGCACCCTAGATGGCACTTCATCATGTTTCCTCCACTGTGAGGGCTTTTTATCATGTTTCTTCTACTTGAATGACATTCAATGGCATTTCATCATGATGTCGCCAATGGAAGGGCACTAAATCATGTTTCCTCTACTGGAAGAGCACCCTAGAGGGCAACTTCATCACACATCTTCTACTGGAAGGGCACTAAATCATGTTTCCTCCAATGTGAGGGCTTTTATTATGTTTCCTCTACTTGAATGACACCATTAAGGCACTTTATCAGGTTTCCTCCACTGTATAGGCACCCTAGATGGCACTTCATCATGTTATCTCCATGTCATCTACTGGAATGGCACTATATTTCCCCATACTGGAAGAGCACCTTAAAGGGCATTTCATCATGTTTCCTCCACTGGAAGACCACCCTAGATGTCACCTCATCATGTTATCTCCATGTCTCCATGTTATCTCCTGGAAGGCCACTATATCGTGTTTCCTTCACTGGAAAGGCACTTCATCATGTTTCCTCAACTGGAAGGGCAATAAATCATGTTTCCTCCACTTGGAGGGCACCCTAGGTGGCACTTAATCCTGTTTTCCTCTTCTGGAATGGGACCATAGATGGAAAAAGATCCTGTTTCCTCCACTGGAAGGGCACCCTAGATGGCACTTCATCATGTTTCCTTCACTGGAAAGGCACCAAGAGGCTACTTCATATTGCTGCTCCATTGGAAGTGCACCCAGAGCACACTTCATGTTTTTATAATGAAATAACTATTTTCTGAATCAATACATGTGTTATTACATCTTCAACAACAAAATGGATTAAGTAATTAATTAAGAAATATTGGTAAAATGTATATATTGCATATTGCAACATATTACATTAAGGCTGTTTATTCCATAACGTGGCATATCATAGCAAAATGTGGGTGTTATAAAATAATGAAGTGAAAGTGTATAACATATTGTCTAGTTATTACATAATGTGGTGTTAATATATTATGAGTTGTTTCAAACCATCTTAAATTGTTTCTTATTTTGTTAAATGTTTCTCTCAGCAAAATATGTTATTTCAGCATGGCCTCTAAGCTTTAGCTCTGATGTCTTGGATATTGACCTAGATATATTGGCCACACAGAGCTCCGATTTAGACCCTATTTTAAAAACATCACATCTTTTTAAAAAGCATAAAAACATGTATTTATTCAACATAAATCCATGTTTAAAGTATAACAGCACTTTTTCTATGTCATGTACAAAGAATTCTGTTGAATGTATACTTTTTTCTTAAACTAAAAATGTAACTACATCATTTTGAATGGACATTTAACTATGGTAGAGTATGTTCAAATGAATAGAGAATTTTTGCTGACATCGATTCCTGAAAGAAAACTTTTTGAAATATATAGTAGAGGCTCTAATCAATTGCTGACGACCAATTTGAAAACTGTGGGTCCAAATCAAAATGTTAATGTTACTGCAGTACAGTGCTTGACGTGCGAGTGCTGCCCCCACAGATCATGAAGGCGCACAGGCCCCAGCCAGGACCCGTGGTGGTATTCCGAAGTCCTATAAGTTCAAGTACTCATACATACTGTGTCACTGGCTTACCAGCTGACACATCTACTATTCTCTCTCATTAACTATACTAAAATCACATACTACCAGCATACGTCAGAGGGCCTTTTTGCAACCCTGCCTTCTTTTACACTTAATGTTACACCCTGCTGTATTGACCCCATAGATACCATAGATGTAGTTAAAAGACCATCCCGTCCATCAGAAACTTTTCAACACATCTTTTTAAAACAGAAAAAAAAAAAGCTCATTAAGATTGACACCCACTCCATTTCTGACTGAGTTCCCATTGATGGTTCTTGTTAGTTGAGGCCCTGGAGAAGTGTGTATGCTCAGTTCAATTTGTGAACTTGTTCATATACTTCAACATGAGAACTGATGTTATGACGGAGCATTAGGGAGCAGCAAAGAAGTCCTATGAGAACAGTGATTGACGACACTTGCTTTTTTCACTCTTCTCCACAGTTAGGATTCTTCAGTACCCTTTACTCTTTTCACTGCTAACTCCCCTATTTGACACACATGATGCTGAAAGAAGCTGCTTTTTGAACTGCCAGCAACAATCTTCACCAGAAGGGCACGTGTCCAAACAAGTGATTAAGAACCTGTAGCACAGCGTCATAGATCGATCCTTATCAGGCTTCCCACCGCGCAAAATATTGACACATGCGGTTCATAAAAGCTGGAGGCTGGTCTATGGAATACGGAAATCATGTCTTTCCTTGAGGGACAGAATTTTTCCCTGCACCGTGACATTTTTAGGGTTTCATCACAAAGCTACTCACACAAATGGTAAATCTGATTTTGAGTTTAAAGTACTTAATATTGTAAATGGTAATTCCTCCAGCTTCCTACTTTGTAAACAGGAAGCTCAGATTCCAAGTCATCCTGCCCAAGGTTATGTCTATAGCAACATGTCCTGACACAAACTACTTTCACGTAGACACGGTAGACAACATCAGCTGCATCAACAATAACACGCATTTGCTATCTGATAACAATGTATCTCATCTGGAACTCTGTATTCTATGATACGTTGATCAACATGTAAACATGAACCTCTACATATACCTGCAAATACATAACTTAACAGTCGATATAATTGGATGATAATTCAGGCTCTGTTTTTTTCCTCTTTATCTAGCTTCTTCTTATGAGCAGCACTGTTTTTTTAAATGACATAGCATGTTGCTTGGCAAAACATTAAAAAAGACTTGCTGAAAATTGTTCTGTGGATTTGAGAATGGCAGAAGCACTTACAAATGGGTGCTAAAGCAAAGGAGTCCAGTCTTTGTCATTGATTTTGGCTGACCAGGCTGAATCTACTTGATAAGTAATACTTGAAAATCACAAGGCTACATCCACAGCCAAATGCACACCGTTTGCATTATAGCAATTGTGCATCCACTGCTTCCATGTCCAACATCGATACTCTGTTAGCAAATTAAAGGCAGTCATACAATGACTACAGCGGCAGACTTACCACTCAAAATTCTTAGTATTTTTTTAGTGACCTTTTTAGTATGCTGCTTGTTGTGAATGTTTGAGAATCTGTAACCTGTCAAATTCAATTTCAAATACGTGAAATGACCCAAAACCTTTGAACAAGTGCATTATGTGGTGGTAGCACCTAATGTGGTAAAATGAGGTGTCACCACCACAGAAACAATTAAACGTTACTTTAAGGCAACAAAACCACTTACTTAGCTTTAGGAGAAGTCATTGTTGGGATAGGGTAAGTACATAAACTAAACAAAAATACGTAAACAATTAGGACATGAACACCTGTCTCCTGGTTGAAAGTCCTGTATTAAACATTACGTGTCACCTCTATATAATGCACTGTTAAGTGGTTATTATTACGTATTACTGTGAGATCATGCAGGATAAAATTATGTGGCTGGCTAATGAAGTAAAATGCTCCTTGGTCTTGGAAAGTAATGCCTGGTTCGTAGTAAGCTAGTTAGCCGGACATGATTGCAGATAATGTTAGAAAAAAATGCTGTTTGATTAAATTCCCTACATATTCACTCTTGTGTTTTTGTTTTTTGGAAAGGTAGATAACAGATACCCTCCACACGTTTAAAATGCAGAATATGGCTCTAATTGCACCCAAGCTCATCGCTCATCATTTAAATAAATCCAAAACCTTGACAACCTGACAACTTGACAATGCCTAGTTACTGTTGCTGTGGTAGGATTGGACAATAACTTTTTTCTTGGGAGCGGTTGAGCAAACAGTCAATTCAGTTGTTGAGATGGCATCCCACATTACAGTCATGTATGTTCCACATGAACTCTTCCTGTGTCTTCTTGTAATTTCATCAAACCCTGTCTCATCTCAGATACACAAAGTTAGTTATTAAAGACACACCAGATTGCATTGTAAAGGGGATAAGTTACCCATGTGGGGGTAAAAGGGACCACCCAGGAAATAAATTTGCATTGTTTGTGAAGTCATTCAATTCCTTTAATTCCTAATGATTTTGAAAGCGCTCTCACCGGTCCAACGGCAGGTGTCTGTATCCCAGCAGTGCCATATGCTTTTCCCTGGCACATGGCTCGTCTCCTCTGGACTCTCCCAACATGCGCTCATAAACAAACCCAAAACTGGTCAAGGTCTCAGAAGAGAAGGAATATGGGGAAAAGCTGCGGGGCATGTTCACACACAAACACACACACACACACACACACACACACACACACACACACACAGCTTGCAGGATCAGTTTTCGTGTATACGCACCAAGGAGAGAACACAAACTGTGAGAAGAGCCTTTTCTTAGGGCGCAGGTGGGCCTTGGAGTGTCCGAACATCATTAAAAGATGGATTGGGTCATAGGTGATTGAATCGTTCCCTCAGGTGGCAGGGAAGGACAGTGATAGAGAGAAAGCAGGAGACTGATGAAGGGTTGTGTGGTGCAGTAACAGTCCGCTGTGGGGGGGCAAGGTCTTGCAGACTGGGCTCCGAAAGGGCACAGCGGAGCCTCAGACTGGAAGCGGGTGGTAGGAGTGAGAAGTCAGGGAACTTTGAGATGGGCTCAGCAGGTAAGACTTGGTGACTGAGCAGGCAGGACCTCAGAAGTGCAGACCAAAACTGTTGGCTAATTTTTTGAAAGATTTGAACAGGATTTAGTTGTACACAATTCTCCCAACAGAAATGTGCAGGGCGTTACATAGAAATACTTGATATATTTCCATCACCTCCCATCAATCACAGCTAGTCTTTATCCATTTCCATTTGATCTCATTTGCAGTATTTGAGACAAATGAGACATACAGTAGTCTTATCTCTTTTGAATTAAAAGAATTGATTCATCCGTCAAGGTCAGCCAGTTTTTCGAAATTGCATTAGATTACATAAGCGCCATGCAAGTCAAACAAGGTAAAGTTTAACAATTAGCCAGTTTGGGAGAGAGTTGTTGAAGTGCATATAAAGATATGTAAAGATCACCAAATGTACAGAGGGAACAATACATCAATTGGGTTAAGTCTCATTTGAACAAATGATAATGTATAAAAATGTAAACAGGAAAATGAATAACTAATGCTGCCATTTTTCCAGTGAGGTGAAAAACTTAGATAAGTAATTTTGATTTCAAAACAGTGAGATGATAAGTGCTTATTGCTCCAATGTTCCAGCTACTTATGTGTAAATTGAACAATGTTTCCACTATTATAGTCTTTGGTGGATGAAGTCGGCTATATGTAGCCACCAGGAACTGGTGAGTATGGCAGGTGTAGCCAATTATTGATGTAAGTCTCCGCCCACATAACAGGACATATAAACACAGGCCTACTCATGGCCAACTCTTATTGTCTGGGGTCCTACCACTTCCTGTTCGTGTTGTATGTTGGCAAACAAAAAGACATGTGGCAAGTATGTACTGTTGGGCTTTAACTTAACAACTAAAACTGGTAGCTTTAAACAGGTTCCATGCATTGATTGTAGTCACAGCTTTACATGTTCTCAAAACTAATTTACCCTAGGTTCCTTACTATATATTTTGCTTTTATGTTTTGATGTTTTGGTTCATAATTGCAATTTTATTTAATTTCAGAGCCTTTGATCACATGGCCATCGGTGTGGTTGTCAGCTGTTGTTTCTAAGATTTATTCTCCACGTTTCCCTTTGCCCTTTGTTAACCGGAGCCAAAGCACAAGGTTTTTATAGCTTTCGAGCCAGGCCCCAATGATCTGAGGTCATTATTTGCTATCACCTGAGTGAAGTGTTTATTCTATTGCATGTTATTTATCTCCACGGAGTTAACTCTGTGTGTGATTTAAAAGTGTAGATTCACTGCATGTTACCTATTTTATAAAAATCACTTGTCCCTAGTTCAATAAGTCCTGCTTGAAAGCTTAACAGCCTATCGTTGCATAATGTTTGTACAATAAAAGACGACTGACTGCTCTCCGACCTAGTGTCCTTGTTTATGATTTTATTATTCCTTATT
The DNA here is from genome assembly GCF_027596085.1 of Anoplopoma fimbria. Lineage (NCBI taxonomy): Eukaryota > Metazoa > Chordata > Actinopteri > Perciformes > Anoplopomatidae > Anoplopoma > Anoplopoma fimbria. Next base: position 31,494,668 of record NC_072450.1, read on the forward strand.
CCTGCGTTGTAGTCTAGTAGCTTGGGCGCTTTGCTACATATAAAAGTAACAATGTCACCCAAGACTGCGACCCTAGACATGAAGTGTAATCTGATGTGAAGTTTGCAGATGACACTACCCTCATTGGCCTGATTACAAACAACAATGAGACTTCATATAGAGGAAATCAACAATCTTGCAGTGGTGCGCAGAGAAAAAAACTGCTCAATGTCTGTGTTTAGCTTAGAAAAAAGAAAGCAAAGACTCATAACTCTGTCTACACCAATGGAGGTGAGGTGGGGCAAGTTAATCATTTTAAGGTAATAAGAATCAGCATCATACACAATCTGACATAGTCATCACACATCTTCATCCTGGTGGGGGGGAAAAAAAGCTTCTAAATGGCTGCATTTCTTCACATAGAGTATAGTATTGTTTTTTTGTTTGTATTTTCTAATGAAGCAAAATGCTTTTTGTTGCACAACCCTGTTGTACATTGACCATAAATGCAACTTGTAACCTTCTGCAAATACTGTTCAAAACAACCCGACACAAGGGTGCTTCATTCAGCCGAGCGTGACCACAAATGGAGTTCACTGTGTGATGGAGTAGGAGTGGGGAGGGTCCATTTTGGTCTTAAGTACCAAGCTTGTGACTTATTCCGGGAATGTCGCCACATACACCCAGTTAGTAAAACTGAAAATGTATTTGATCATTGTCTGACCTTATTCAGTGATAGAGAGTAACTTAACAGACTTTATTACCATGGGAACACTTAATACTACCCCAAAAATTAAAGAAATAACAAATCTTGGGATAAATAGTTTTCACTGGACAGCGACAAAGGTGGATTTAACTTCAAATATATTGTAGAACGTTTGGGAGTTAGATTGACTGTCTTACAGTGAATTTTATGTATTTTACTGTTTAACATGCTCGTTATAGATTATTAAGATAAACTGCAAAGTAACAAGTAACCTCAGTATTGTCCTTATAGGTACAGTACTTGGTTCTTTCGACCAATCAGAGGTTGTGTTTCCGACTGTGTGGAAGCTCTGATCTCCAATGCATTGTGAAGAGGAATAACAGGAGTTTGGTAATAATTTACAATATGGTAACTGCGGTCTACATACAAGCAGCAGCATTCAGAAGTATAAATGCTCAGAAATAGTGTGTGTGTTTTATTTAGTACCTTCTAGGCTTCAAACAACATCAATAATACACATTAAGGAGAAGTCGTGGGCTGAAAGGTCAGTTTTTACTTACTCAGTCAGTTATTTCCAATATAAAAACCCAAACAATGTGTCAGACATCTTGGTGGTAGTGTTCAATAATTTAACCTATTCTGAACATTTTATAAATGTAATATAAAAACATGGATACAATAGCAGAGAATGTTTTTAGGATGAAGTTATTCCCATTTTGAACAAGTCATGTTGTATTATTTGGCAGATCGTGAGTTGTAGACATGGCTTTGAGTGATGATTCAACAACAAAGCTGTAACCAACCCGCATTTTCTTTTTGTGCCAAGCGGTGCTGTTTAGGAATTGATGTGCAATGTACACATCCCAGTCTCCAAAACAACTTGCTGCTGCAGCTCGAAGCCAAAAAACAAACAAAATGAGCTGCTTGAGGTTCAAGTTGTGAAACTTTGGATGAAACGCTCTATGGTTCACTTCCCATGACTAATGTGTTCAGTGTGTTACTTTGCAACCCGTGAGTGACAGCCAGACAAAGTAAAGAAAAAAAAACCAGAGAAATCAAATGGAGCACGTATCAAAGAGAGAAAAATAAGATGACAGAAGAGGGAAAAACATCCATAAAGTTGTTCTCAAACTCTTTTATTGAGGTTATATTAGTGCAATCTATCAGTGATGTACTGGAAAATCCATAACCCTACAGTGGAATTTCACCCCTGTGAGCTGTTCCCCTTTATGAAGTGCAATCTCATAGCAGGACTGCATGCCTCTACGGAGCTCATTTTTCAAGCAGTGTGACGTGGAATGGCCATGTCAGAAACGTAGAGGCGTTGACTGGAGGGGGGAGGCCCATTCTTATGCCATTTATCCATCAGAACGTCTGGTGACACAGTTGAATCGCCCTCACACTGTTAAATAAGAATCTGTACCATCGCAAATTCAATTTGTGATTGATTAAGTGCATTTGCTTGGAGCGAAAAGCCTGTTCATCACACATATTTACAGTGAGAAAAACACAACCCAGATAAGGATCTTGGATTTGTTCTTATGCACTGTGATGAATCATCTATATCTTGCTAGGTGTATTGCATTGTTTGGGTAGTTACACCACCAAGTTCACAAATTAAAACATATCACAGTTACACTACGTTTTTGTTTTTTTACAACTTTAACAAAGGAGATGTGACATAAATTGAGTTGGGGCCAGCCATGTTGTGAAAGAAGAAGGAAGGTGAAAAAAGGAGGAGGAGGAAGACAAGTGAGAAATGCAAGAGGCTGCATGATCATTACACTGTTTAGTCTCTTTAGTCTATAGGCATTAGCATGTTTGTTTCTGCCTCAACCAGGTCCTGATCTCACAGCAGAGATTCATTTTCTTGGTGAGGTTACTGCCAAGTGAGAAAACTTAACACTATGACAAAGGGCATGCCATGACATATTTCAAACCAGTGTCAAAAAATCAGGTATCAACACACATTTCTGAGAAGTGGCATACTACTAAACAACATAGATATGTCTGTAATTGGTGTGAATTGAACAAAAAGAAGCAGGAGGAGATTTATTTAGAAAGGAGGTTCAGTTAGTTCTAAGGTTTTGAGAAATGCTGTGCTGTAAAACACGAGTCCTTCTCTTTATCTATGAAGCTAAGAATTAGACTCAGGTTGCCTTTAAGTTAGCTACTAACACATGTTCCCTGTGAAATACAAATGTGTTTTATTAGTGACGTTGGTTATATTATGTAGAGCAAAGCAGATTTAGACATTACAGATTTGTAAATAAAGTGCTGAAAAACACTAGTACTACAAAGTGTCATCTTAACTGTAACCTTTCGGCAAAAATGTAGCTGCACTTAACAATCCCCTCCTGGCTGTTATTATGTTTGTTAACAACAATATGATCACACCATTTTACTTGAAGTCATTTTTGCTTTCTTGTAAATCAGTTTCTTATTTTCCTCATCCTCTCTCATCAGGTTTTGAAACAAATGAACCAGGTTCCAGTCCCTCCTACATGCATAGTTCACCATCCTGACCTCGATCCAAACTGTTTGAATCCATACAACCTTCAGGTTATCCACAACATATACAAATGACTTTATTTCTTTTCAAATATGAAAACATTTAAATAAAAAGAAACATTTGTTAATACTGTACAGATAGTTTTTAGTTGCAGTGGTAATGATGTGTGATCCTCTCCATACAGGCGATACCGGACTCTCGGCTACCGTGGCTTTGTCAGCTGGTGATATTTAGGACGACACATGAGGCTCGCCTTCCCGTCATGTGTTGTATTTCAGAAACGCAGGGAGTTTCCTGATCCGGCTGGTCAGAATGTTGGCTTCAGGCTGCTCCTTGACAGAAGATGGACACATGGCGGGCAACACTGGGACGACAAACACGAGCCTCATCAGTTCCTCCATGTACTCTGTAAAAACATAGCATTTAAACAATCATTTTATTGTTTTAAACTTAGTATGCTTCCTTCCTTATTTGTATTTTAAAGGTATTTCACATTTCATGTTCATTGTATTATGTTTGTTATAAAAAAATAAACATTATTTTACAACCTGCTGTATGTAGGGTCTGTTTTAACTGGCTTTGCTATGCATTCTCCCTTCTTTGACTAGGGGAATAATACCTTATAAACAATTGTTCCTGCAGATGCTGTTTCTTGCTCACGGTCCTCATTTTCATAATAATGAATGAAAAGGCACGACATACAATAAAATAATGCTCTAACATCATAACAAAGTCAAAGGTTTACACGAATGTCAGCCCGAAATATACAATTCTGGAGTTTTAATGAAACTCTAGCGCTCTGTATAAGAGTATTTCACAAGTCTACAATGTTAGCAAGTACTATATCTAAAAATGAAACACAAAAGCACATTAAATGTATAGCATACCTTAGCTTCTCAAGTGACAGATACCATCCTTTGAGAAGTCTGTGTGCCCTCTGTTTGTGGACGGTCTGTTGTCGGTACCGGGTCCTTCTGTGATGTACTCTAAACGACAGAGACAAATGTGTTCATTAAAACTAATTTGCATTCGATGAAAACAGTCAACATCTATCAAGCTAAACAGTCATGTCCTGTGAAAAATCAGCAGACAAGAAATATGCATGTAAGCACACGCACACAAAGACTCTCAGAGCAGAAACAGCCGGGTAACAGTCATGAAAATAGCTACAAAGTTAACCAAACCAAAGTGGATGGTGTCAGTAACATTACAGCTTGTAAACACAAACTTACATCAAAGTCATCTTCCTTTGGGAGTTCATACAAAGAGCAGAACACAGCTTCTTCTCGACATGACGGCAGCTAAACAACTCTTCTTTGTAGCTTTGTTTGAGGGTGGGCCAAACTAGCCGGAGGTTTATGCAAATTAGTTCCGTGACATTATGACTTCATAAAGTTACGGAAGTGAAGGAGATAATTCATTCGAGCCGTTTCAGGTAGCTCAGGAGTTTCTGAGGGGGAGGGTAACTCCTTTTAGGTGTGGACTTCAGGTTTTACCCTCTACGGACCTTTTACATGTACAAAAATATATTTAACACACTAAAGAAGAAGGAAAAAGTGGGAAAGCATAATAGGGCCACTTTAATATAGATAGTAACTTGATATTAGCTTACAGGAAGTGCCCTCCAATGTATTCCACAAATTTGAATTACTATTTGGACCCTGGAAAAAATGGTTGATTGAGTAAAAGCACAGTAAAAAGAAACAGTGAGCACTGTGATCTCACAGAAAAACATGCAATGACCACGACTTCTTAAGAGCATTACATCGTAGTGGCACAATAAACGTTAAGGCAAAAAAAAACACTTAGTTAGATTTAGGAAGAACATCATGGATGGGCTTAACACTAGAACCGTTTTTCAAATGCATGTACATCTATTAAAAAAGTTCATGACTTATCCTAAAATGGGGTCATTCATCTTCTAGTGAATTATGGTATGTGTGTGTACGATTAAAAAACTAAACAAAACCCTTTCACAAAAACAGCTGTATATTGCTGTGCATTAGTCTGGTTGCCTAGCAACTCCTAATGTTTATACGTCTTTTGATGAGCAGGCTGACAGATAACGAGCTCCAGCGAGCCAGATAGATGGATAGATTTAAGATTTTGATTTGGAAACATGAATCGGAGCAGAGGATTGATGGATGTCCAAGAGTCTCTGGCGATGCTCCAGGACATGAGTGAGGGAGAATCAGAGAGGAGAGAGATCAATGATGACCCATCAATTTCACCGGAGGAGGAATCTCCATCTGAGGACGAGGAGCTGACATCCCAAAAGAAGGCCCTGTCGAACAGATGAAGCAATGTTTGTGTGTGTGTGTGTGTGTGTGTGTGACAGAGAGAGAGCAAGCAAACGAGTAGTCCGTTTCTTTATTCCCTGTAGCATAACTAAAACAACACATTATCACCTAAAAGTTGTTTTTAACTTTTAGCCTGATGAATGTTCTTCTTCTACAATCATGAAACTATCAAAATGTGTTAATTGTTTAACACATTTTATTGTTTAACACACACACATATATATATATATATATTTATATATAGACAAAATAAATAGTTATTTTTTCAGGACTTACGTATTATGAAAAAAATATATAGTTGAACATTAGCAACTTAATTGCATCAAGATATGACATATTTTCTAGTGCACAAGAAGTTTGAGGGAGTAATGGAATGTTGGCAGTTATGGTGTTAAAACATGAACGTAAACAGTAAAAAATAAAACACATCAGGAACATCACCAGTTTGCACCAACACATCAGGAACATCACCAGTAGCACTTTGCAATCATGCAACGACACTTTGGGACACAAACACAGGTCTTGAACACGGCGGACAAACTCTCTGATGGTTGAAGGTCCTGTGTTTCCTTGATCCATCCACCGATCAGTGGTCTTTCTCACTGTTGTCACTAGCTCTGACTTTTGCACATTTAAGTAGATACGTTTCACTCGTGTGTCCACCACAACAGAGGAGTCTTTATTGACTTTGCACTGACATCGTTTCCATGTTGTCGACACATCATTTGAATAAATTAAACCACCATATTATGCGCTGTCGTGGTTATTGCATTAGGCTGATCTTTTTGGACTAAGAGTTTGTCTTGTTGTATCCTCTGACAGAGCCGGGCCAGATGTTACCCCCCTGCCTCCTGTCTTTATGCTCAAGCAAAGCTAGACATCTCCTGGCTCCACCTTGATTTTGAATGGACAGATGTGAGAGAAACTATATGTTTAACCTGCTTGGTGAACAAGGTGTTTGCAGAGCATTTATGACAAAATGGAAAGCAAACTGCACACAACTTTCTATATTTTCTGTGACTTACTTAACCCAAACTGACTGTATGACCTTGAGAGTTCCGTGTTAGAGGTTGTTCTCATGCTTTAACGCATTACACTGTCACCGGGGAGGCTGAACAGTGAAAGCTCTCACTAATCTGGCTTTGGAGGAAGCTGCCTGCCTCTCCCCTGCCTCTCCACTGCCTCATCCCTTCTTCCACGTGGTGTGCGTCTACGGCGGCATCAAAAGTCCCACACTGTGCCTTCTAAACTGAGGTTCCTCTTAACAGGAACATGCAGGCTTTGAAGCCCCCGTGAAAAACAAAAAAGAGCTTTTTCCCGAAGAAATAATGGCTGTTTATATGGAGTGCGATGTGAGGAGCTGTCAGCCCTCTGCCTTTAAGTTGATTTGCAGGAGTGTCAGAGAAGAGTGGGGGACTCAAGGAGGTGAATCATGGATTGTCAGAAATCAATTCTGTGGGCCGCACTCTGGGGAGTGCTCCAGTCATTGTCAACAATAGGCAGGATGAATAAACCAAATCTCCTCGAGAGCATGTAATAATCCCAGACATAATGGTGTTGCCATATAGGATAATTCAATCGGAGCTTGAAAAGGCAACTGTTGATCGGTGCTAAATTGAATATTTCAGACGTGCGCTTTGTGAAAATCCCCCCCCTCAGCCACCGTCGTCGTCCCCCCCCACCCACCCGCCCAACTAACTCCACTCGTCAATCACTTTTTTTTTTTTTTTCATTGCGCCTCAGAAGAGCTGTTAGAAATCCACGAGGTTGAACAGCTGAGGGATCACACAGTCTGTTTCATCTTCCCCTGCTTTACATTTCCTCCAGGCTCATTACGGCGCCCGTATAGGCTCTCAGCTCCTCGGCTTGGCAGTAGAACTTGTTTGCCTCACACGCATCGCCCAGCAACCCCCCTGTGTCAACAAGCTCAGTAGCTAAACACTCCAAACAATGCAAGTTTAATGAGCAGCAAAGCAACAATGTACCTGAGGGTACTGCGTTTTTCTCCATTCCCTTTGTCTCAACCGGCTGAGAGTTGCTTATCCTCTCCTCTAATGCTTGCTGTAATGTGACATTGCAGCCCATGTCTTGGTATATTTTGTCAGAGTGAATATTTAAAAAAAACAAAAAAAATGATATTGGCATTGTGCCTGCTTTCATTTCAAAGGGCGCTCTGTACAGTTAGGATATTGGTCAAAGAATAAAACATAAAAGCTCCCTTGTTGGCTTAATTACAGGGATTTTTTTTTTTTTTTTTTTGCCGATGCTTATAGTCACAGAGGAAGTGTCAAACTAATGCACAACGAAGTCACAGCAAATGTAGAGCGCCGTTATAAAATAACAATAACAATATAATCGCATAATAATAATAATTGCTGCTGTGCTATAAGCAGTGTTACCTTTTGACTAGTTTTCATTTTACTTACTAATGTGTTGTATCTCTGTAATGTGTTGTATCTCTGTTATGCTGTTCATTCTGTACACATGACATCTATTGCATTCTGTCCATCCTGGGAGAAGGATCCCTCCTCTGTCGTTCTCCCAGAGGTTTCTTCCTTTTTTCTCCCTGTTAAAGGGGTTTTTTAGGGGAGTTTTTCCTGTGCCGATGTGAGGGAAGGACAGAGGATGTCGCATGTGCACAGATTGTAAAGCCCTCTGAGGCAAATTTGTAATTTGTGATTCTGGGCTATACAAAATAAACTGAATTGAATTGAACTTAATTACAGATTATACTAGTACAGTAGCCAGGCATGTCTTATATTCTTGGTTTCACAATGTGTAATGCCACTTGGAAAGGCAATCTTTTTGCAAATAAGTGTATTTATTTATATGATATTAATTGTTTCAGTCACAGTTTCTCTGTTAATCAAAATATCTTGCAAATAGCTCAAGATAAAGCAAGCAAAAAGCTTGAGGTGATGTGTTCTGTTTTTTGCGATTAGGCCAAGTCCTTTCATGCTTTGGGTGATTTAAACAGAAAGCAAAGATAGATTTAAACTTAGGCCTTTTTTTTTTTTATACCTTACATATCTGCAATTTGTCATTCTGCTTCATGAAGAGTCATGCTGCATTAGGTGCTGTGTCCACACATTGTCTTTTTTCAGAGCGCCCCACATCTTTTCTCAACTCTGAGAGCATTGGAGCGTGCCACGTTCACATCCTCTGTTAATAAGTGTGTGTATCAGCAGTTCCTGTCAATAGATACATTTTTGGGTCATGAGATGATTGATGGGAGGAAGGAAGAAAAAGCAAAATAGTGCAGCACAAAACTGTTTCAATTTTTTGACCTTTTTATATATTATTTGCCATTGACATTAAATCGAAACGCCAGCTTATTGGCTGTATTTGAATAAAATCAACTTTCCACATAGTTATTTTCCAGCACTGCAGTACAGACTGAATCTTGCTGAATCAGCAGCATGTGCATACTTTCTGTGTGTTCTGGTTGATGCATCTAAAAAAAAAATCACTGATAGATTTTTGATGTGAGGATGCATCATCTCGCTGCTGAGGGTTAAATATAGCAGATATGCATTGGCCAGCCCTGATTTTACTGATGTGTTGGGAGGTAAAAAAATAATCTAGTGGGAGAGGTTTGTTATCACTGGCTTTGAGTGTTGTTGCGTTGCCATATATTTAAACTTGTCAGCCATGAAAACATTTGGCTTGAGCTAAAGCTTGTAAGCAGTGGTCTGAAATACGCACCAGTCTGAAGACTTTCTCCCCTAGATTCAAGGTAAAACTCAACCACTTATTACTAGGGATATCAAATCAAAAAGATGTTTTTTTTCAGGGGGGGCTGCCATGGGAGGAAGCGTCTCAAATAACAGAGACTCGGATGTGAAAGATCCTGCCCACACACCACCAGCACTTTCTCGCTGAGCTGAAGACTCCCACCTTGCTTCTGAGAGTCCCCTTCCCTCCGCCTCGCGAGCTCCCCTGTGGCTGCTTAGCGGAGGGCGGGCTGGGTGGTCTCACTGCTCAACTGCTATTGCAGCTAGCATATACAAGGCCACAGAGTGAGCCTTGTATCAAATCGCAACGTACAGTGTTTACCGTACAAAACATATTTGGCATCGCTGAAAACGTCTATCATATGTTTTTTTTTATCGGGCCAAAAGGCTGTAGCAAACTTGAAACAATGCTGACTACTGTAGCTGCATTTCAAATCTCCAATCAAGTCACTTTGTAGTCAACGGATATCACTTTTTTTTTGGTCTTCAGGTTTCTGATTACTGCAGAGATTTGGGCTGTTAGAAACTGCAGGCTTTCTGCCCTCCTCTCCACGAGAGGCACCAAGTTGTGGTTGAGTATACTTATGGTAGATCCTCTCACCTTATAGATAGAGGCCTGGATGAGGACTTCATCCTCTTTTGTCTCCAAACATCTTCACCCAGATTGAGTGTTTGTTAATGTTTTCCATGTGTCTTTTTAATTATTTTCAATGTAAGCAGCAATTCATTTCTATTATTGGGATTATGATGTATTTCAGACGATTGACGATCTTTGATCCAATTTGTTTTGTAATATGTTAAGCTAATAATTATATTTTATTGACCATATTTATATACTTTGATGTGCAATTATTTGGCATGATTTAAAGGCTGAATTTATGATTTGAAGAACATGTTGTAATCTCTTTCTTTCTTTGATTGGAACCATGGCAATCATCAACATCGACTTCAAATAATTCCCATCTGGCTAAATAAAGTGATTGTTACCATGTTTCCTGGAGGTTTGTGGCTCAAGTTAGAACCTTTAATCCCTAACAAGGGGCAATACACAAAGTTAACAGCAGCTTGGGTTCTTTTGAGTTCTGATATCGAAAGGTTGACCAAAAGCAACGCGGATCTCTCAGTTAGCAGCAGCATCAGCAGGTCACCGGCGGTGTTTATGCAGAATTTGGTAATCTGTTATTGGCGGCAGTGAAATGTAAATGGACAGGCGTAAGGGTCCTCTGTTGTACAATTCACATCCTCTGTTGTCGATTCACAGCTCTCAAGTCAACTAAAAGGAATTCATAATTGTGTGAATGTGTTTTCAATGCTAATATTTTCTCGGAAATCAAATAAAGGCGAAGGGATTCATGTTTGTCAATGTCATATTATAATTGGTCAAGGGATCAGAATATTGATTTGGTGGCAAAATTAGATTTTCAATCTTCCCCCAATGAAAACCTGCTTCAAAATGAAATCTCTGTCTGTCTGTCTGTCTGTCTGTCTGTCTATCTGTCTGTCTGTCTGTCTGTCTGTCTGTCTATCTGTCTGTCTGTCTGTCTGTCTATCTGTCTGTCTGTCTGTCTGTCTGTCTGTCTGTCTGTCTGTCTATCTGTCTGTCTGTCTGTCTGTCTGTCTGTCTGTCTGTCTGTCTGTCTGTGCCAGCTCTTTCTTTTGGCTGTTTTCTCTCCTCTCACATTCTGTGTGGACTTCAGAAAAAATGAAGTTGAAACGAGAGACAATACTCGTATTCAGAAACGACACACACTCTTGCATGCACACACAAACACACACACCTACACACACACACACACACACACACGCACAAAAGCCATCTTCAGCCTTCAGCGGTGCTGCAGGAAATGAATGACACTCCAGTTGGTGATCAAAGCGGGTGAGTGGAGCCTGGTTCCTTCTACTGTTACAGTGCAACACAATGCTGCGTCTGTATGGCCCCCTGGCTCCGGCCCGGCTGCTCCAGGTACAGTGCAGCCTTGTCATCTCCCTCCTCCTCCATTTTATTTATCTGTGACGCGCTAGACAGTTGCTCACTCAAGCGTGGTAACAAAAAGAAAAAAAAACAAGACAGCGCCTTCTTATTACCGCCGTCGCCTCCTCTCCACTGTTGTGTTTAATAAGGAGATTGTGCAAAGAGAATACATTCATATGTTTTCAATACATGCGGGGGTGGAGAGGTGGAATTGGAAATTACTCTTTATTGTGTTGGTTCTGCAGGAGGCATTTTGTGCTCCTGACCTCCAGCTTCTCATCCATTGTAATTGCCTTGGGCTGAGAGCGCGGGTCATGACTATAGGAGCTGGAGGCGAGCTGCTTACACATCTGAACCAGGGGCTCAATATTTCAAGCTCTTAGCAGATCTCCCTCTCCTGTGGTCTGAGAGTGGCTGTCACACACTCTGGCTCCCTGCAAGGCCACCACAATACCTTTTTTACTTATAGCGCACACGCACAAATGGCTGCCCACACACCTGTACACGCACACAAAAGAGTAGCCGTTATAAAAGTTCTCCATCATGTATCGACCCAGCCTCCGCTGACTGGTACTGCACTTTTGTCCCTCAGGTTTTCAAATGGTCCACATTTAAAATGAAACTACTTCTTACCAGCAATCTGCCACCATTTCCCCCTCAACTTTTTCCCATACTTACTTTTTCCAAACAATTCCTCTTTAGCAAAAGGAGAAGCAGCTGAGCTTTTCTTGGTACCACAGTGGCAAAGCAAGTACATGTCATTGTGTTACAGCCGCATCTGAGTAGATGCAGTACCAGTCAAAAGTTTGGACACACCTTCTCATTCAGTGGTTTTTCTTCTCTTTATTTTTTTTCTACATTGTAGATTAATATTGAAGACATCCAAACTATGAAGGAACACATATGGAATTATGTGGTAAACAAACAAATGCTCAACAAACCCAGAATATGTTTTATATTTTACATTCTTCAAAGTAGTTGAATGATAAGGTGTGTCCAAACTTTTGACTGGTACTGTACATTTAGAAAAAAACTATATAAATTACTGTTGCTCAGTTCGGTTTTCAAATGATATCAAGTGTCTCCTCACAGCTCTCAACATTGCTCAAATGGCTGAACAGGTGACTCGCAGCTAACAAGGCCAACACCGCTAACAGTTCAAACAACTGCAACAGTGCTGACAGAGCTAACAGTGTTTACCTGAGGGGAACCGGAGGAGGGCATAATCAGCTGTAACTGTATGAGCTTAGTGCAGAGTGGCTTTGTTAAAAAAGCAGAGAGAAGCTTGGATTACAACATACACAGAGGGAGAGTGACTTCATTCTCTGCTTAGGACATCACTCTACTATATTACATAGCAAATAGCTGGTTCCTGCTAAATTGATGCTCTGAATATTGAATGGAGAACCTTTAACTTGCAAGTTCACAGGACCACAATAAAGACTTAACATAAGTGGCAAAAACCACAAACTGAAAAAACATCCCCCATTTAATAGTAATGACATATTTATGAGCAAATTGTAAAACCAATTGAAATGCTTTAAGCACAATAAAACAAGTATGATGTGGTACTGTACAATAACTGCAATTTAGCCTGGATAATGCACTGTTCACGCTTGTATATTTAGTACGTAATTTACATAGCAAGCTCTAATCGGACTGCTCACCCATTGCCATTTGACTGGTGCACTACCAAGTAGTTCATTTCCAGAGTATTTCCATGTGTTTGCTTGCATCGCTGTAAAGTCAGGCGTGCATACTGTATGGGGAACATGGTTGCAATTGACTTCTTCCAAATTTGCTTAAGGAGCTTTTACAGATGGGGCTTAAGGCTCAGTTGACAACCTGTGTGCTTTAGTTTCAAGAGAGAATGGAAACAAACCTGATTGGCTGTCTGTATGCTGATCCTCGAGCACGCCTGAGGAATTCGGCATAACTTTCTCAACATCTCTCGGTTTCTGGGCGACTTTTGAGTCTTGGATCTTGGGGGCGATGCAAATATATTATTTGAAGGTTCCATTGATGGCAATTTGTCTGGCACATGGTGTTAGCCACTGTGTATCTGCTATTTTATTGCTGTAACAGGACAATGCTTTTCAGCCTTACAGAAGAAGGAAGGACATTGAAAGCATGGTTCGCAAGGTGACAGGCATTCTTTCGTTCCTTGTTCTGATTCTAGATTTGTACATTTCAGCAAGGGATAGTAGCTTTTGTCCTATGATATTGATTAAGGTTGCACAACTTTTCCCATCCTATATTAATACTGAACTACACATTTGATCCAAGTCCAATGTTACGTAACGTTAGCATTAGCAGCTAAAGCTACTGCCAAAGCACATTTGCCCCAAACTTTGCACCCTGTTGAAGGCAAAAAGTGAGGCCATAAGCCGTTTTATTATAAGGCCATGTGCCCACATAGCTTTGTTGAAATACCACATTTAGATGAATGTCACTGAGCCAGGAATAGAGGTGAAGTCTGCAGCATTTCAATGAGAAATTCATCCTCATTGAAGTTTAGCCAAAAGGGCACACAGGGTGTTCTGCTCCTGTTTTCTAGTGTTGGTTCGGCAGTAGACATACTTTTCTGATGTAATTCTGATTAAGTACATGACATCAAAAGGTAGTAAGAATAGCTTTGACTTTCATATTGTATAATTAATTTTTTTGTAAGTGTATCCTTTTTGTATCGGATCATACATTCATCTATATACAAACAGAACTGTCTGAGAACTCCTTCTCATTTAATGTTAAGAAACCAGATTAAAAAAAAAATACAACATCATTGCAACTTTTGATGTTTGATTTTATTTTGACTTGCTCCCTTGGCTAGCAGTTACTTTGATATGGAAACATCATGAAGCTTTAACTTCTGATTTTCACTGTCTGAACAAAGTCAGACTCACATGGTGTCTTGGGTGCTTTTTGTATCCAACACTGCACATTACAACAGGGATCATCACTTCTTTTCCATGTATTAGATATGACCTTCTCCTGCTCACTCAGAGAGTGTGGGAAGCTGGTGGGCGTAACATTTCATACTCACAGGCGGATTCTATCCGTGGATAAGAATGTTTTGTCAGCTGGTTTAGTCATGTCAACCGGGAGCATTAATCACAGGGTATCAAAAGAGTCATGTAAACAGCTTAACCTGACTAACACAACACCTGCAGTTTGTGCATGTTTTTGTCAAATTACCTTTAATGTGTCACTAGAGGAGTATCACAGATGTCCTGTCTTGTGTCTCAGATGTGGCACTGTTTGTTAAGCGCACACCCCCAGAGCACCTTTAAAGCAACGTTTCACATGTTTCTTATTGTCGACAAATCCCACAAAAATGAAAGACCAAAACTTCAACTGAATTGTTCGTACTAACAAGCATTGTCTGAGTAAACAAAGCTGATTATAAGCTATCCTTCTGTGGCATAGAGCTTCATTTTTGTCCAAAACACATCAATGAGGCTCAGCATCAAATCTGGATTCATCTACAGCTCGGAAGTTCTATATTCTAGCAACACTACCTGAAACCTACAGTGCCCTGCTTTTAATGGAATAAATAAATGGATAATATACTGCCTTTTTTGTAACTTTCAAAACACAGAAAGAAAAGGAAAGTACATATCACATGCTATATATGCACTCATTAATACATTGTGATTCTATACTCTATGCTTACAGTGCACAGTGTAAGAAATGCCAATGGTGGCCAAAATAACACAAGGATGCACGGTTAAAAAGTTAAGAAACTGATGCTTTTTTTTTTTTTTTTTTTTTTTTTTTTTTTTTTAAATGAAGATATATATTGTGACCTGTTTAATTATGTCTTTGGTGGGAACAAAAGGGTGTGGCTGCTTTCCACAGGCAGGGTAGGTGAGTTTTAAAGTATTGGAACAGGCTATACAGGCTAACGGATTTTAGTTTTTTGTTACATTGTGGAGAAATAATCTTTAAGAATCCTCCAACAGCCACACATTATCCAACAGTAAAAATAAATCGACCCTTCTCTAAGTCCCGTCCCTCTAACACAGCTGACATTTGACAGCTCCTGACCAGGGACCTACAAATATCCAGCTCTGCTACTAAGACTATCGTTCAATACTTTCAGATTTTTCTCATCTTCAGGCTGGTTTAGTGGATTTGGAGCTAGGTTAGCACATCAGTAACTAGTGTTAGCACTTCTATGCAATGCCAGCTACTGAAGGTAAATTGAATATATATATATATCCATGCCGCTTTTGCTTTTTATTGATTGCAGCAGTGAATAAAGACCTACCCGGCTTCAAAGTGTTTTTCCTTTATCTCATTGTCTTCTGTCTCGATCATTAAGTAATTAGATGGTTTACTTTTACACTGGGAGCTGTAGTCTTTTATGTTGGGATCTATCTGTAGCTTTGTCTTTTTAACCTGTTCTTACTGCTGAATCAATTTGACATCCTGGATATATCCTTCAAACATATAATGTAGACTCCTCTGTCTGATTCTCTCTGAAATTTCTTCTTTTTTTCCCATCCCCAAACAAATTAGATCGTAATATTTAAAATAATATATTTTCCAGGAGTGCAGTAGTGACAGTGTGTGTAGCTCAGACAGCTTGTAGGAGTTTCATCAGACGGCAGAGTTTGGTAAAGTGCATCGAGATTGTAAGTGGAGTATTAGGTAAAATAACCATTAAAATAAATGCCATATCATTAAAGATATGGCAGATAAACAGCTTCAGGAAGGAAGTCAGGAATAAAACCTTCACCATACACTGGCATTGATGTGATAAAGTACACCAACGTACTGACGTACACTGACGTCGTTTGTGTGGTAAGCCGAATTGCTCTCCTCTTCCATGTAATGGACTGGCTCTCCACCAAAGGGCCGGTTCCAGCTTGGCAGAGCTGCCCTAAGTTAATGGACTGGTAGCCGGCTCTGGTCCGTGGTGCTTTGGCGAGGCCGGAGAGAGATCCTCCTGAAACGCAGGGAGATTAGCTCAAAGTGCAGGTGATAACCTCATCGTCTGAGGCAAGCTTCCTCACTGCTAATACCAATTACCCCCCTGCCCCGTGCATTCCCTCATAGGGGATACACTTACATGTATGCACGCACATGCACACACACCCACGAGTACACTCAGCTGCTGCACCACCTTGATTTGCCTTCGCTTCAGGCCTGGATGGTTGGGGTCTTTTTAATCCCTTAGGTTTCTCCCAAAATGCATCAACCCCCTTCAATGGTTAGCACAGGATCCCGACACAATTACCTCAAAGTCGTCCCGTATCTTCCGGGGTAAGCCTCTATTTACATATGTCCAAGAGGCAAGAGCTCTGATGCTCTCCAGCACTGTTCATACCAGCTTTCAAGAGCCTCCATCTGCCTTTTCCCCTACCACTGCAAACTTTTTTCTTGTTATGTCCGAATAAATCTGGTTGAACACAGTGAATCTGTTCAAAAAATTGTGGTAAACAGTGTTTTTTCTCAAATTGACACCGGGTCATAGGTGAGGATCCGGAGACCTTCGCACGCCTTTACCCCGTTTTTTTCCTGACTGCCTTTAGGAGTGTGCTCAGTAGAAGTAATTCCCCATGATAAGCATCAAAGAGGGAAGGAGGTGACCGGAGAAAATGAAAGATGAGCCACTCTGACAGAGTAATTGTGCAGTGGAAAGTATCAGTAACCTAATTAACACTGCACTGTAGCCTTTGCCGCATTCAGATCCTGCTCTGATATGTTTCTTGATGCGTTCTGACACTGTAGTTAGGGGAATCATTTCCTAGTGCATGGTGGTATGAGCAATGTAATTGCACTTTAGGGTTCTGGAGTTATTGCATTATGTAAATGACTTCAGATTCATGTGGAGGATAACTTAATGATGTCCATAACCAGTTGTACTTAACATGACAGAAAATATATATTTTTTCAGGTTTTTTTGTCTTAAAGGCTGTGAGAAGGAAACATTTCTCAAATACCCGACAGGGTTCAACATTTACTGCCAAAGCTGGAAGAGTTTTTGCTCTTTCAAATGACACATTTCAGCCTTTTCGTTTAAGTCTGCGCTTCTTTCACTGGTTTTAAAAGGATGTGGCTTAGACGGAAAAAGGTGATGTCACATACTTCCCTGCACCAATCAGGATTTAGTTATATTTAAATTAAAAACTGATGACAGTTTGTGAATGGTTTAGTCAAATCTGAGCAAATCACACCCACGGAGTCTTAAACTCTAAATAGGCTACTTATACAAGGAATACTTTTATGCACTTTGGTAGTTTTGAAATCAGAATATTCATAAATAGTGGGCAATAGCTGTTCTAGTGGGAAAATAACCACAGCAAGCCGCAAAAGAATAGCATGTTTCCATGCGTTGAGGTGTCTTGGTATGGTTTTCGGTTATACGTACTTTTCTTTGCTGTCAGACAACCATACAGTCAGTGATATTCTGCAGGAATCATTAACACCTCATTTTACCCAATGTGGCTCTGTTCCCTCTGTTTGAAAAAGTGGAAATGTCTCCAAGAGCAAATCACATCACAGATGTTCCATTCCAAACAGTACAAATTCAGATTAGTCACGGGTAAAATCAGATCGAATTTCTTTGATCCTGAAAAGGTGACAGTGAACGTATGTCCTTGTAGTCTACATCATCTACAGGACAAGTCATTTCTGCTTTGCAGCCTGATGGAGGTTAGGTTGATGATCTTTGTCATTTCAGACACACAGAAAGGGAGTGCAGTATGCTTTTCCCCCTAATCTTGGTCCTCGGCTATTACAGCTGCTCCATGGTGGGCCCTCAGTCTAAATTTACATCAAAAATATTTCTGATCAGAGCATCTGCTCTCAGCAATGGTCAATTCAAGGTTTTGTGTGTCTGCTGGGGTCCTTATGCTGGCTGGCAGATGTTCATTAGCCAGCTAGCCTTTCATCTCAGTATGGAGAACAATGGCCTGGCACTCTATCCTGCTCTTTCATGAGCTAATCAGGCATCATATCTGACCTCAAACCAGGCAATAATCCATTCAGCGCTGAACACCTGGGATCGCGCCAAAATTGTTGGCAAGAATTTGACAAACTTCTGTGGGCAGAGATAGTTTTACCTTCTTACATTTTATTTTTTTGTAGATCTGAATGATTCTTAATGTGTCTCATAATCTAATTAATATCCCCTCCCCTCTGGTGCATCTTCAGACCTGTGAGTTGCTGTAACATACTGAAATCAGATAGTTGTCTCCTAAAGAAAAGTTTGACATATATGTTTATTTGCTAACTAAGATCAATACCACTACCGCATTTATATCGTAGATGTGAAGCTATAGATTAAGTTGATTAGCTTTCAGCTTAGCTTAGCACAAAGATTGAAGTAACGTTAGCTTGGTTCTGTCCAAGAGTCAATAAATCACTCCTAAAGCTGGACTGAAGAGTAAAAATGGCACATTGTGTTTTTCTTCCAGTCTTTGTGCAAAGCTAACTCGATACTTGCTGTTTCCTCAGATTTACTGTTCAACTGTTATTTCAAATATAGATATGTTCAGCGCAGCAGTCTTGTATCTTGTAGCTGTGCTCTCACCTCACAAACAACAACCTTCTTTTTCCACCTGTGTTCACCTTCTCATTTAATATAGGGAGCAGATGGGTAACCCATGAAGCTGAGCTTGTTTTGTAAGTCTTCACCCCAAATCTACCACAACATATGTCAGAAGAGAGTAGCAGTAAAATACACACACACACACACACACACACACACACACACACACACACACACACACACACACACACACACACACACACACCTCGCCATCCCCCGTCCGTTATTTCCACTGCGGCCTCAGGAGCAGCCCAGTCGACTGGGCCGAACTAACTCAAGGGTTGCGGGGTAACTGTGGTCATCATCCTGTCACCGAGAGGGACACGTTATTTGACATTGATATGTGGTGTGAAGCATGGACATATCATCTTTGACTAGAGCAGGAGGTGTCTTGGCATTGGACGCCTCAGTTTGTGCCACAGCTGCCTGGGTCCTCTGGAGGGGAAGAGTCGCCGGAAGCCGGCAATGACTTGTTTAGCATAGTCGACCCCTAGGATTTAGCCTAGCTACTTATACATATGCATGTCCACAGTGACAACACACACACAGTCCTATTGAGAGAACATTACAGTTAGTATGACCCCAAAATCAACATCTCTTAAATGAAAGAAGAACTAAATGTTCTTGCTCTGCAATAGATTTGTACCCATAACTATTGTATTCAATTATTATGATCCTATTTTTAGGGATACTGAATGTAATTTACAAACATGGTAAAAACGTCTCTCATTCCTATTCACACGGACTGGTACTATTTCTATGCAATTTGGTACAGAGGACCAAATCGTTTCCTCTAGTGCACCGGATTGGTTGAACTTTTCAAATATCCAGTGAAGTATCTCAACATCTACTAGATGGATTGACACATTGTGTACAGTATTTAATGGTTCCATTTCAATGTGTCCTGATGACTTGATCGTCCACCCTGCCTTTTTGTTATAGCGCCACCATGACCACACGTGTGATTTT
Organism: Anoplopoma fimbria; assembly: GCF_027596085.1. NCBI lineage: Eukaryota > Metazoa > Chordata > Actinopteri > Perciformes > Anoplopomatidae > Anoplopoma > Anoplopoma fimbria. The sequence continues at coordinate 31,514,398 of NC_072450.1, forward strand.
GAGTGAAATGTCTCATCTGCTATTGTACAGTACTATTCTATCATTCATGTTCCCCGAGAATTATTTTCAAGAACTTTGGTGATACCTTTACTTTCTCTCTATTGTCATCATCAAGCAACTACTTTAATTGCCCCAATAATTTGGTTCATGGCCAGATGTCTGCAAAAGTAATAACGTTCCCATGATCCTTAGCTGTGAATAATTCCACTGAGTGCTAATTACCAAATCACAGCAAGTTAACACGCTAAACTAAGATGTTCCACATGATATACAACTTTTCTGCTCATCATTAGCACGTTGTCATTGTCTAGTAACAAAGGCGCTCATTTTGCCCGTTCCATAGTGTATAAACCCGTCATAGAAAAATCTACTTTTGTTGCAATGCGATTAAAATGGTTTCCACAGCTTAGGTCTTTGTGCTTTTAAACATTTTTATAGATTTTCATGGTTTGGTTTGATCGAATTCAACGTCTCATGCAATCTCTTTGTGTCTTAGGTTGGACATACCCAGACCACATGTGTTTGTGTTAGAGATAATTATCTCTTTTTCCTGCTGGGATCAGAGGATCGACAGTAATCCAGCAGAAGACATGAATGCCTTTTTGCTGTGCGATGAATATAAAACATATGTACTGCGCTCAATGTATAAGGAAGAGGTGCATTTGATCTGGTTACTAATACTAAAAGCATGTTAAATGGTTTTAACTGAATCATGCAGGTGCAGTAGCAGAACTTTATCAGGTAGGTTAGCCAGTCTCAACTCTTGCGGTTTTACTGGAGAAAAAAATGCATCAGTTATGATATAAATTGAGGAAATTAATCTGAAGAGTAGCAAGGTGATGCCTCCACTTTAGACTGTAGACGGTGCTTCTTTCAACATTTCTATAAAAGACAAGGTAAAAAAAACCATGTACTTTCCCTCAGTTATCAGGTAGGTCACAACTTGCACTTGTGTCAACAATGTTTTTGTATGCTATTCATGCTTTAAAAACTATTTTCTTTTCCTGCAGCACTTCGATGAAAGAGTAACGCGATGGTTTTTAAATGGCAACATCTCCGATCCGACATGTTTGCAGCCCGAGGTGAGTGTGATTGAAAGGCTGTGATTGCTCTTAAGAGGACTGAAGGGTGTACTATTGCAAATCCATACTAAGCCATGAGCTGATTGATTCCAAATATTACAAAGGCGAACACCGGGGTCAGATTTAATTGATTTTTCAGAGACAATTTGCTGAACAAAATTCAGACCGTCCGCCCAAGCAGCTCTGATCAGTGGTGAAAATCAGAGAGGACAATTGCTTGATCAAGGTTTGGAGAGATAACATTGTTGCCTTTATACAACCTTGATTTAACCGCAAACAATGTCTGAATAGGTTATTTGATGTATTGAGCAAATACATGATGATTTTCCTAAATAATAACGTTTAAAAAGCTGAAATCGTATTCAGTAGAAAACAGTGTCCAGCAAATGAATAGCCTTTAATGATGAAGAAATGCACCTGAAAACACAATAAAACACGAATGTATTGTGTTGCTTTAGGAGTGCCTGATGTGAATCATAATGCCTCTGCCCCTTCTATATTTAAATTCATACATTTGAAGCTTTTTGCTGCATGCCCCTCTGCAACATCTCTTTGACAGACACCTGAAAAAGCCGTATCTGTAAGCGGGCATCCATGGGAATAAGCTTTGAAGCGATTACATTTGATAGCAATCTTCAATGGGACCTTGAATGACAGCTATGCATCTGTTTGGAGACAAATGCAAAACAAAATGCTGCCACTCAACTACAGCTTTCACTTTTCCCCCGTCTATAAGTATCAACAGAGAAATTTCACATGGAAAACAGCGGAACAGAGAGACATCTCAGAGCGTCTGGGCTGTCGACGTTCAGTGCCCAGTAGACAGTGAAGTAACAAACATTGCACTGTCACACAGCCATGTCCTACCACTTACTTTAGACGGAATGGGATGCTTTTTAAATCCGTCTGATCAGGGGTAAAAAAAAAAAAAAAAAATACTTGTTCATATAGTGTCAGCTGAGAAATTATGAAATGTCAGACATAACTCTATCGGACGACTTTGACACGCGCATTACACATGCATTCACGGCTGGAACAGTCTCACTCATGTCAGGCTTTGTTGTGACTTGGATGCTTTGTCTGTTCCGAGCAGGGTGCCGCGCTGCGTCGGGACACAATTGCTTTATTGTGCCGTCCCTCCCTCCCATCCTTCATGAAAAAAGCATCACGGTTGACATGCCTTTGATACCGTTCATTTATTTTGTCTCTGGACGAGGCATTTCAAAGAGGGCCAAGATGCCCGCGTTGCCAAATGTGTCCCAAATAAATGATATCCCAGCCAGAATGGGAGCTCCTTGGAGAGTGTCCTAGCCAAAGGCAGTAAATCAATGGGCCTGTGCCAGCATCCCAGCAGCCTCTGTGCAGGAACACACAGTGGGGGGAACAACGGCCCCAGTTGACTTGGCAGCTCAAAGGGCCTCTGACCGCGCGCCAGAAGGCTCCTCAGGGAGTTCAGCAGCACCTCTTGGGCCACTAAATGAGGAAAGATGGAAACAAGCGGGGTAGAATTACAATAAGGCCTGCAAGAAGGAGAGGGTGAAAGGAGAGAGGTGGGCTATAAGATGTCATCTCTTTGAAAGCCTAAAAAAACTACCTTCTAGATCTACCTCGACTTGCTTTTTGGCATATATAGTTGGAACAAAACGTCCTTGAGACATTTTTTTTTTTTTTTTTGGTGTGTTACTGGACATAATATGTGTCTGTATAGTCACAGAACACAAAGAGACCAGATAAACCCATTCATGTTCATCTCTAGTAGCCTATATCCTCTAGCTTTCATATCTCCCAGCTCTCAACATCAATTAATGTGTGTAGCACTTAAAAGTAATCTCTATCATTTAAATGATTCTAAAGCCCCCTCGGCAGAGCGCAGGAAGCCCCATATCAACCCACCAGCTGCTACCTTTAAAGCCCCCGATCGTTTGAGTCGAGCTTCGGTGGCTAGTTGGGATATTGATGCGGTGCCGTCTGCCAGTTTGCCTCTTCCCACTGGCCGCTAGCCAGACTTTAGCAAAGACATTAGTGAGAAAAGTCATAACCCACCGGCAGCTCTGTTATTGTCTGCCCAAACAAGGTGATGATGTGGCCATTTTGAAGGGGTTTACTCTCTGAGGCCGTGTTTGCACACATCGACATCCATCGAGGCAACGTGTTACATCACACACACACACACACCTGCACACACAGCAGTAACCCGCAGCCACGTTAGTCATTTCCTTATGCTAATGTGTCTCTCATCTACATTATTCAGAAGCTTTACCTCCATGTCAAACAAAGGCAAATATTTAGTTCTCGCAAATAGCACATGATTGGTCTAACGAGGAATGAAAACAGGGGTGCATTTCTTACTCACTGCTGCCAGGGCTTCAGACTGTTGCTTCACCCTAGTTATAGTTCACGGGTAGCAGTGAGACAATCTGGATCTTTTTCTTCTGTAGTTTAGACTAAAACAATTTTCTTAAAGGGTTGTTTTACCACTCTTCCACTTTAATCACTCATTTAACTCTATTTTTATATGTCCAGGTGTGAAGACCTTCTTACAGTGAAGGTTTTAATTGTTGATAGGGCTGGAAGTTTTTTTTTTTCTTAGTTTTGGTTGAACCACACGGCATCTAAACTGACCAAATTAAATTTATTTTTAAACTGATTAATATACTGACTAGCAAATGGCTAACTAGCTGATGATAGCAGTGCACTTTTACCATTTGGATGTTTTTCGTTGTTGTTGTTTTACCCAAAAAGCCAATGTGCAGAACAGGATGTGTTCCTTATTTAAGTTACTGTAGATGCAAATGAGATATTTTGCAGCAATGCTAAAGCGGGTTTTTGTATAAAGTCTGTGGCACATGTTCTGTACATGACTGTAGGACAGAAAATGTATGATTTTGATTCGTGCATAAACATGCCTGAAACAATTTGGCCCACAAGTTAATCCATGCAGACGGAGAACTGTCGGCGTTCCTAGGAATGAATGGAAAGTTAGGAGGCGTCATCATGAAACCAAAAATATAACATCAAGTTTTTTGTTTTTTTTTCATCAAATAAGAAGACGGGTTATTTATTTTACAGACAGGATATGTATGATGTAGCAGGGGGAAAAAAGAATGATTTAATGTGTGAACTAAGGGAGTTTTCCTTAATAAAGAGTCGCTGTAATAATTACTGTTATTTTGGCTTGGGCTTGGAGACTACACATTTTTAGCAAAAAATACAAACCGAGGGCATAAAGTTTAAGAGACATTGGTATTTAACTGGCAAGGAGAGCATAACGAGGACAGCATTGTGTTTATTGAACTTAAAATGACAAGAAACGTACTGAATTTGCAGCCGTAACACCTCCTTACTGTTCAGATTGTTTCTCAGTAATTTCTTTTATATATCAAGGAAATGGCTGAATTTAATTTTGAGCACAATTGTACAAAATTCACTTAAAAGAAATGACCAAAACAACATGAGGAAGAGAGAATAGTGTCGTCTAAGCATCTCCTGCAGCTACAGCTACTTGACTTGCTTTACAGTTTGAATGAGTAAGCCTGTAAATGGGCCCCGGCTCTGTACAATATCTCAAGTGGTTACTGCTGATAAGAGTTATAGGCTTAACTGTTCAGGCAGGAAGAAGCTCAGCCAATACCACACATACACACAACATACAGTACAGCACACAAAAAAAAAAAAAAATGTCTGGAAAACTTCTGAATTAGTAGATATGTGGAGGAGATGATCAGATAACCAAAATGGAGCATAATATATCATCTTACATAGGTGGCAGACGAATACACTTTCAACGGAGTATTTCTGGAGAGATGAATTAATCCCTTCGACCCTCTTTCATTTCCCAGCACTTTAAGACCACATCTTGTCCTGCAAAGTGCTTGCGTATGTGTACTTCTGCATGCACACCTCCGTTTGTGTGTGTGTGTGTGTGTGTGTGTGTGTGTGTGTGGGCCATTACAGTGTTGCTATTTTAAATGCTATAAAAACCTGCAGAGGAAAATGACTGGGGTTGAATTACTCCAATGAGCACACCGATCAATCTTTGTTTTTTACCTCCATCCTCCCACCAACTTCATTTCACTTTGTTGAAACACGCAGAGAAAACCACATATTGGGTAACATAGACCCATTTAGAAAGCAATTTAAGGTACTACACAGATTCTAGGGCCGGTGATGGAGTGTTGCCTCTTAATTATACTGTATCACCATTACAGTAAAGCTCTCAGATGTAACTTGTTGCTGTGTTACTGTTGGTAGTAGGGGAAACTGAAACGGATGACAGATGAGGCATAACAATAGATATGAGGAGAATATTCTCTTAGAGAGGCTTTATTATAACATTTCCCCCAAAATACAGTCGAATAGAAATACAATGTATTAGTGCAGATTTTCAGAGAGAAGTTTGTTTATTATTATGTGTATTTACATGACAAAATGGGCAGGTGAGTTGCAACCATAAGCAAAACATTATTGATTTTATTGATTTTATTGTCATTTATTTTATTGCCATTATTTTTCATTAAAGTTTGAAAGGAATAGTTCAACATTTGCTTTTTTTTTTTTTTAAGATTTTTTAACTTTTTTAGATGGATAAAAGTGTTGAGGCAGACTGGAGACGGGCCGAGAGGGAGAGAGGGAATGACGTGCTTCAAAACGTCCCACGACTGGAATCGAACCTGAGACGTTACGGCCACGAGGCGCTCCATTATTCGTTTTTTTTCGATAAGAGTTGAAAACAGCTCTAAAGGTAACGAAATGCACCGCTTGATCTCTGAAGCACACACATTCACACATTGCCCTTATCTTTTACAGGGGTTCACGCGCCTCAATTTTGCTGCCACAGTTAATTTCCACATAAGCACATAAGACTACTTGGGAAGAAACCAATATATGTGACAAAACAATTAATAAATTAAAGTTCTGGTAGGCAGATATACATAATAACATGACAATAGAAACCTGTGCAATACATTGCACATTGCACTGTGCAATAATGGTTAAAAAAGTTAAAAGTAGTTGAAATAGTTGTTGTTTTTTTCTCTGTCTGTAAATATAGTATTTCAGTTATTGTTGTTTTTTCTACTGTTTTTTTTTATTGCTTATTTATAATACTTGTTTTATTTTATTTTTATTTTTCATTTTTTATTTTATTTATTTTTTATCTTATTTTTTATTTTTATTTTTAGCTTGTCTTCTTCTGCTATGTCTCTTGTGTGCACTTTACTCTGCGCTGTTGTAAGTCTGCAAATTTCCCCGCTGCGGGACTAATAAAGGATTATCTTATCTTATCTTATTGTTTTATGTTTTGACATGCTATGTTGTCAGCATGTATGCTAAGCTAGGCTAACCTGCTGCTGGGGGTAGCTTTATATCTACTGTATAGACATCAGTGAGGAAAGATCTTTTTTTACTAACTCTAGGCAAGAAAGCAAAATAAGCATATTTCCCAAAATGTCAAACTGTTATGTAAGTGTGTAGGTGAACTGCATACTCCGTGCCCTCTTCTCATAGCAGAAAAGGAAATGTTTTAGGTCAGTACACTTTGTGCCCGTTAAATTTGTCACTTTCAATGTGCTGAGGACATTTCCACCGGTGACCACACTGTCAGCAGAATATTTCGGCTAAATCTAAAATCCCAGATTGTGATTTAGACTGATAAGACAGGTTGTTATATAACAGCGCTGCACAGTGTTGCTATGCAGTCGCCTTTAGAAACATTCAAAAGCTGCACAGTGAGGTTTATTTATTAATTCTTTGGGGGGGGCGGGGCGGATTAAGACAAAATATGAAAATAGGAGCAAGTATGATGGCGCCTGTGGTGTCACAGTTCACAGTCATGTTTATACAGCTAAATCCCAGCAGGTGAAACAGACTCCAGCCTACTCTATATCCAGGTCATGACTCCCAGTAATGAGGATGAACAGATTAAAGCACAATAAGCCATGCGGAATCATGTCAGGCATATTCTAGCAACATATACAAAGAATAAGAATTTACCCTGAGTGGTAATCTGAATCTGATCTGAGATCAATCCGTACTGTCCGTCTTCCTCATGACTTTGCCGGCGGTTGTTCCTACATGTCAGCTGTGTGTTGGTACACATCCCCTCTCACGTGAAGTGTTTCCGAAAATGAGGTGATTCAACAGCCTCCCACCAGGAGGAAATACTCTCAATCTGCTTTAGCCCTAACACAGAATTTCATTTTAATTAAATGGTTAATGAGCCATGGGATTAATGCCAATGACTTTTTTAAAGCAAACATCTATAAATCATTAAGGCCCCATTTGAAAAGGAGAGCGAGCAGGGCTAACGAGAGTACGTGCCTCCAGCTGCCCACCGCCAGCTCTCTCTCTCTCTCTCTCTCTCTCTCTCTCTCTCTAACACACCGGGGCCACATCAGCCTTACCATTGGTCATATAAATAGCAGACAGACAGACAGATATGTGCAGTGAATAAAGCTCCTCTTAAACAGTTAAGATGAAAGGTTCACACACACACACACACACACACACACACACACACACACACACACACACACACACACACACACACACACAGACATGGATGTGCTGATTATATGATGGGAGGTGTGGATATGAGTGCCAACATTGAAATAAGTTGTATGTCTCTGTCGTTCTATGGTATCAAATCACTACCTAATGTGCTGTACTTTATTTTGAAAAAACTGGTTGGGGCAGGGCGTTAGACAAAGAGGGATCAATCACGTGTAAACCAGCGGACCACAAAGTGTCTGTTTTATGAACTTTTCCAGAACTCTATATTATGATTCCATGTATATTTGACCTTGAAACTCCATGTGATTCCATACCTAGTTACATGTATTGTGAATTTCTTTAATATTAAAACTATTTATATCTCACTTGTTTAAGGGTCATCCTTGGAGTATTCAGTATTTATTGATCCTATGGGACTGAACTGGACAATCACATTCAGACAAATGGGTGGACTAGTTTGAAGCAATCAATATTATAATGTAATTATGATATAATGACCTTGGTTGACTATGACTAACATATCACTTTCATGATGTTGTGTTTGACAAAACAAGCATTGGCACTACAAGGTTCTTAAGATATATATATATATATATATATATATATATATATATATATTTTTTTTTTTTCCACAGTCTCCCTATACTATGATCAACATGGTCAGTGAAGAACAAACAGCGAATTAAAGATTATATTTGTGTTTCAGTCTGAAGTGACTGTGGGGACTGTTAAAAATTTGCCTGGGGCATTTATTCCATAAAATAAAATAATTTGATTTAAACATGCTACGCCCTCAGAAAGTCTAAATAACTACAGCAACAGCGTGAGGCAACTATTTCAGAATCAGCAGCATCTGTAGCAGTAGCAGAGCACAACATTTTTGTTTTTACTTTTGAACGATCTCTCTTCTAAATCAGCAGAATGAGGCGTGTTGAAACAGCAGTTTGTAGCTTTTTGTGTGACTCTCTCTCTCCCCTACCACAAAAAGCAAGCAGTCTAAGAACCTTAACCAAGCGTCAGTACTATGGACACTACCACACACACACACACACACACACACACGCACACACCCGTAAACCCTAAATACAACACACAGCGCTGCTAAACGCTAATCACATGTATCTAAATCTTTTTGTGTTTCTAGAGATACATAAAGCTTAAAGCGGAGGGGACTCGCCAACCCAACACACCGCCACATCTACATGCATGATGAACACACACACATTCAGATACACATGCATGGGTTAACCCTACTGAAATTCACACACACACACACACACACACACACACACACACACACACACACACACACACACACACACACACACACACACACACACACACACACACACACACACACAGGTAAAGCCTATGTAAACACAGGGGTGGTTGACATTGACAATTATCATTCGTCTCGTTTAAGGCAGTGTTTCCCTTTATCTTTATCATTTTTTTTTTTTTAATTGTAATTGACCTCATTCTCTTTAGGCCTTATCTAATTATAATGAAAAGAGGGAATATGTGCGTAAATATACATTCCTGGTCGTTTTTGCTACCAATTCACTTTATATGATCTTGAATAGGAAAACATGTTAGATACTTTACAAATGAGACCAAATAAATGCATTCAGGCAAAGTTAGCAGGCTTTCACTCTCTTCATATCCTCTAATCAGTTAAACAAACAGAACCTACGCTTGCCTTTCATATTAGATAAAGTGTTTTCAGTAGGCTACAATTATATAGTTATATAATACAATGGAAGCAATTCAATGGAAAACCTTCAGCAATTTTTTTTCTATTAATTCTCCTGCAACCCACATTTCTTTAGGAAAGACTGGTTTAAAGCACAAGAGGAAAAAAAAAACAGTGAGACAATTTAGGCGTTTATTCATTCAAATATAATTGACTCAAAAAGTAACCCTGGCTCTATGACTTTGAAAAAGTATTAACGTAAAATTGGGTAATAGAGATTTTTATTTAGGGGCTTTATACACAACAAAAAAACGAATGAAGAATAGACAAAAATAATTGCTTGATTGTTGCAGAGATGCTTCAAATCAGTTGAAACTCAAAGTCACATTCTGTAAGATAACATGAAGAGTCACTCTAAAGTATCAGATATCGGCTGCAGTGTGAATCCAGCCTCTGTGTCCGGGATATTAAATCTTCTCCTCGGTGGCAGCTGCTTTAATGGATGAGTTTAGAGACCCTTCCAGCAAACTGTGAATGTTCACATCAGTCCTGGATGAGGGAGCCACTAACAGTACAAACCTCGGTGTCCTTGTGTCCTGTTGTCACAGGCTGGCTGCATTTACACTTTAAGTGGATTTGCGGCTAAGTGTTTATTACTGAGGCAATGATGTGACATAATGCTCAATTTCTCACTCAATTTCTGTCACCAAATTGTAGCGTAGTGGCAAAATAATGAAAACGTGGAGCGCAAATGAAGTATTAAGAATGATTAAGAATGTCTTGCTTTTATTGTTTTCGAGCCCATTATTTAGGAATTATGTCAATTTTTTTAAGAATATTTATTCCATACAAATATTAAAAAATACAAAACAGGAAGCAAAAAGAGAGGGGAGGAGAGAGAGAGAGGGGGAGAGAGAGAGCACAGACTGAAAAGGAGCAGTTCAGCTAGATTCAAACCATATACATAGTACTGCTGCACCACCGCTTTGTTTGGATTAGGGCTTTTCTTTTACCTTAACTGGTTTGCTGAGGTAGTTTATTTTAACGTTACTTTCCTGCTGGACCTGCAATATGTGATACAGAGTTTGTTTGACCGGGAGCAGGAGATTAGCCTCCGTCGGCTCTGGCAGTGTGGTGAGTTCACCTCCACACCGTGCTGCCTGCTCAGTCAGCCTGCCCACCACAAATATCACCCAGGAGAAAAGAGCAGCTATTCTACCAGTGTTGCTGCCTCGCTGTTTCCATTTAGAAGACTTGTCTCACTGGGAGAAGATTAGGGTATCGTTCGACCTGTTGTCCTGTAACTGTTGTCGGTGAAGCAGTAGGATATTTGCATAGCCTTTCTTTTTGCAAACAGCAGAAGCTCCTAGTACAAGTGCTGTCGGCAGCATCAGGGCGTATCCAAGGTGATCTGTGTGCGAAAGTTCAGCAGATGTCAACATTTGCAATTACATTTCCAGGCATCCTACCCTGTATAAAGTGTTCATGACTATCATACTAGTTTATCAAATATTGTTATATTAACACATTTCTACTCATTTTGATTCCTCACAAGTACAGACACTCAATACAAGTACTGGGTTGTCTGCACATCCCCAGTGCAAAGTTTGATCCGCCACATCTTTTACAAAAATCTCCCACAGGGCCAGCTTTTATTGATATTGGCCACCTGCCTCACTTCATAGACATTTTATTTGAATGCATCTAAATGTTTAATTTCAGTTATTTTACCTGGAGCTAAGCAACTTTTGAATTCCAACTATTTAATTTGACAAAGTCAGTGACTGAGGAACCCCACTGGCCACCTGTAGATGATTTATTTGGCTCGCCCTCGACTCTGAAGTCTATTGTATTATGAAAAAAAAAGAGAGAGAATTGGATGTAAAATCCCCAGTGGCCTGTGCTAAATTTACCTTAAACCAAATCACTAAAGCCTACTGGTGCTTGACAGTCTGGGCAGGTGTGCAGACTCTTCAGCAATATCCAAGGGAGACCCTCTAGCACTGCTCACCCTTTATGCATTCTTATTTATTAATCTGACTCACTCTCTCCTCTGCTGAAGGCTTGATGCGCTGAAAGTCAAACAATACTCGGCCAAAATGCCCCTTTTCTTTTTTTTTTTCCCCATCTGAAGGCATCTAGCACAGACAAATAAGAGCTGTTCGTGAAACCGCTTTAATGGCACACCACAGCCGTTCTATCAATATAGATTTCAAGTATATGTGCAAGGTGTGCACTTCATGGCTTTAAAAAAAAATGAAAAAAAAAGAAGAAGAGTGGCGTTGCCTAGGCATTAGTTGTTGACATTGACACACGGCACAATCAGTGTGTGAGCACTCTTACCAACAGCGCTGCCTTCTGAAGTGTTAACTGCCCGCTTTCACTGTGTGTCTTGACATGTCTCCCTACGAGTCAACACCCCAACACATATATTTTTTTTGTTAAATAAATAAAAAGCCCAAGCACGGAATGAACACAGATTCTAAATAGGAGCTGACAGCACCACCGGTTTGGAGACGTAAGCTTCAGCAGAGTTTATTTTTCTTTTTTTTTTCTCTCTCTCTCTCTCTTTTTTGCTGACAATCGCAGGCAGAGAAGACAACAGATAAGAGGTTTCTATTTAATTTTTTTATTTAGCGTTCCTGTCACAGCGTTCCTGTCTAGCACTGCAGTAGTCAGTATAGAAGGCTGTCCCGTGAGATTAGGGGACGTTTATTAAATGGCAGCACAAAGACAGCAGGTCACTGATGCAGACGGGGGCATGAAGAAGGTGAGGGGGGGTTTAAGAGCAGAGACGGACACTTTAAATAATAATGAAGTCCCTTTTGGGAGATGGATGCCATTGTTATTTTGTGTGTTGGGATATTTGTGTTTGATCAGGCGTAATGACACACTTAGACGGGAATATTCTGTATCATATCAAAAGGTTTTTTATTTTGTATTTTTCTGGCAACATCTTTTAGCTGATGTGGTACAACTTTGTATGTGCAAAGCGAAACCTCTTTATCTTCCCAGCACTATATAGGCGGTGAAGAAACACACATAAGCAACAGCACGCTGAGCCCAGGGAACAGATGGAGGGTTTTTAGCTCTGATTTTTTACATCTAAAGGAGAACAAAACCACAGCGCTGTGGTTTCACTCAGCTGTCAAAAACTGAGTGGCACCGCATTACATGGATGATTACCAATAATTCCCTTGCCGGGAGTCAACTGAAAAGAAGACAACGATGTAATTACAGTCCCCTTTGGCAAACTGCTTTGTCATACAACAGAATAATGATATGCTCTTTTGACACCGAACCACTGTCTCCCGGATCGGTCGGTAATGGCCCTGTAAATCAAAAATGTGACTTTTATAGAATCACACCTGGAGTTCGGACGTGTTAGACAGCCAGGAAGTCCTGGAGGATAAAATAATGCTTTTTTTCGCTCTGAGGACCCGGAGCCCGTGCTCGTACCGGGCCTTGATCTATGGGATCTGTGACAGCTGTAGTGTAAAAGAGTAGGACACTAAACAAATACACGTAACAATATGAAATGTTACACAGCTGCTGTATAGTCTTTAATTACAATACGCAACACATACTCGAGTGGCAATTAGTAATTCTCAATGCCCCATAGTATTAGATTACCATAATATATCTGTGGGGGGTTTGACAGCAATCTTGATTACTACCAAACGACTCAAATGTTCTTCAGCCGTTTGCTGAGGATTACATCCTCCGAAAACTCAAATATCTTCTGCCTGACCTGTGCAATGGAAGATCTGCGGACCGCTGGGAATTCACTGCGCTTCTCTCGGACTGTGCAAGAATTTGTGTTTTTAGTTCCGCCCAGTGCACAATTGCATTCAGCTTAAATACCTTTGCCCTAGATCTGGCCATGCTACAATGAAGTTATATCAAAGTATAATGCCATGTCTACTTTCAAGACACTGAGGATCTGCTTGTGATCATAAATCTTTTTTTCTGTTTTTGGTTTTAAAATGTGATGATCCTGGTAGAAGTCAGCAGAGTGTGTTGCTTTCTGCTCATTCCCATCGTGGTTGAAAGGTTAGATTCAATAATGCACAGTCTGCCACGGTGCCAGAGCCACTTTGACCATCCACAAGTTGAAAATTCCGAATTTTTACACAGCGGATTAAATGGGAATATAGAGCTTGAATTTTCAAATAAACTTGAACATTCCTCCCTCCTGTGGTGTTAAAGTATTCCAATGACAGTAAATATGTCATGCTATTGTTTTTTGCTATCCCATATATAGGAATGTTTTATGTTTTAACAGGGATTTTAGAGCTCATAATCCATAATGATTATTATCGTATGCTCTGAATCTGCAACTACGGCTGAAATAAAAAAATGATTTGCTTTTTTTATCTTTTGACCTTCCGTAAATTGTCATTATCTATTCTTCTAATTCATTTTCCCTTTTATTATTCATTTAATAATAATTTTCTGTAAATTTGACATTTATTTATTTTTTGTTTATTTGAAAATCTATTTTTTTTATTCATTATTAAATTTATATACTGATTCATGTATTTAAGTTTGTACTGAAATTCAACATTTTTTTACCAAACTTATTTATTTCTGTATTTCTTCATACATTTAATTTTGCAAATAAGGGGGCTCTTATTCAAAGTGTGTCACAGGATCAAATTATCACCTGTTGTTGGATCGACAGAGTGCAAAGACTATACATGCTAGCTAGCTAGCTAGATAAAGCCGTCTGTTTATCATCTCCAGCCTTCATCCTCATCTTTACACAGCGGGAGGATCGGCCCGTTGCTTTGGATCTTTGGTCCTGCAGGTACAGGCATGCAGGTCAGCCGTCTGAAGCTGACCTGTCCCACGGACCCACGGCAGAGGTCGAGCTCGTTCAGAGTGAGAACCTTCAAACCAATTCACTGAGCCTCTTCTCAACCTCAACCTCAATGAGGAGACCGTCGTAGGGTCCACGTAGCAGTTCAGCAGTCAGTTGGTAGTTCTGCACACCTGTACTGGTCGGAAACAGAAGACCAAAGATCTGAGGCTCCAGCCAGCCGCTGAGCTTTTGTACAACACTGTGCAACTCACCTAAGCGACTCAACATAGCCCACAAACACTACATAATGTGTGTCAGTGTATGGTAGTCTGTTCCTGCATTCGTCATTTCTTATATGAAATTGGAGATGTTTTTGAGTAGGAAGTTGTCTATCTGGACACTGAAGTCAACCAAAAAACTCTCACCAGTGTCTACGGTTTATTTTCATGGATTCCATGATAAGGATAAGGAGGAAAAACACTTCCGGCAAGCTTGGAAGCCCTGCCCAGCTATAGCTTGGTGGCTATAGCTGGGCAGGGCTTCCATAATATCTGACTCCTACATAGAGGACAGGAACATGAGATGGATTAAGTCAGAAAAACCTGCGCAGGTTGGTAATATGCATTCTTATGTCAGGGCTGAAACGTACCAAGAACTGTCTATGTGTATAGTGTATATTCAGCAGACGATATACCACAAGTTCCTGTTGTAAAACGGAAAAAAACAATTAGTGCTAGTTTGATTATTTGTTTGTCATTTATTCTGAACTTTTTTTTATGTATCACAATCATTAAATGTATCATCAAACATCACTAACAATGCATATGTTTTAAACCCCTATGTCACCTTAAAAAGACAAATCTTTTGAGGACAGACTTGTTTGAACAGAGAAAAACCAAGGATTTGACAAAGCTTTATTTATGTCAGGACTGGAACAAGACTCCCTGAACAGGATGACTGTGACATCAATTGTCCACTGCCCACATGGCTGTCAGAACGTCTTCACCCCTGTAGTTTGACACCAATTCACACCTTCTCCCAAGACTCCAATGACTCTCACATAAGCATATGTCTCTAAAATATAGAGTTTAAAAACCTTGGGGAATCTAAACCAGTCAGTTGCACTGATGAGGCTTCTCAAATAGACATTGAAATGTTAATGTCAGTTGCTTGGTGCCACAAAGCCTTGCACAAAGCCTTGTTCTCCGAAAATGTACCTCTGGTTTATTGCATTTTGTTTTTGTTTTGTGGTCTCTTTAATGCCATGGATTATTGTCCTCAAAAACAATGCAGGGTTGTTTCGGCTGACACGGAATGCGGCGTTTTGTGTTATTCATGGTATTGCCCTTCCCTTTGTCTTATACTTATTATCATTATTCCTATCTGCTCGTCAGAAATAACATATTTCCCACCAATAAAGGTTTATGTCTTGCCATTACAATTCACATGCTGTTATGTCTTACAAAGCACAAATTAGTCAAGGCTGGAGCTCTCTCACCCCGCAGTCTCGGGCCCTTACAGCAGCGGGAGGTTCATAAGCTCTCTTTCTTCCCCTCTCTCTCTCAAATTGTGGACAGCGGCAGCAGAAATAGTTCACCAAGGTACCATCTATTGTGTTGAGATAATTGCCCATGAGTAGAAGCTCATCAAGAGGCGAAATTGAAATTATTTCCTCGTACTCAGGGACGGTGAACCGTGGAGTATAAAAGATGATGAATCTCTATATTTCCATGGGGATCTGCATACGACAGAGCTAGACTCGATTAGGTTGAACGGCAACAAAATTACACACAGGAACTCTTCCTGTGTGCGTCTTCCTACCGAAGCCATTTGCCTCTGTTGGTTTTTTTGCTATCCAAGGAGTTAAAGGTTGGGTAATGTTGCTTGTGCTGCGCAAACATAGATTAGTTTCCTCCAATCAATCACAACCACCCCTTCTTCCCACAAACACGCCGCATATTTCTCATTGCCGGTGGATTCAATTTTCCAAACACAAAATTAAACATCTTGTAAATTATGTTTATTGTCCCGTGTATTTCCCCCCTGCAATCAAATGCCAGCAGTCATTGCTCATGTGCTAATTGAAGTTGTTGTTTTTTTCTGTTATGTAAATTCCTAGAATGCTTAATTGGGGTATATATCACGCTTAGCCTGCATTATTCCAGCGCCCTATCCTATTCTCAATGTAAACACAATGTTCTCACTGCAGGCTTGTTCTAAAGTATGTGTGCTGTTGGGCACTTGATGTATATTCCTTCTGATGAAGAGAAAAAGAACACCCCCTCCAGCCACACACACACAAACACATGTACATACATATATATATACATACATATTTACATGCAAACGCCTTAATGATTTACTGCACCAAACGTATACTGTAAATAAAACAGGACTTGGCACTGATTTCTAGATGAGAAAAAAAGTGTTTATTAGTAACCACAAAACAGATAATCTGTAAAGTGGCTTTAATCAATATTTTTTTAATTTACAATGTATCACATGACCATGTGTAATATGAAAGGTGTCACCCACAATGAACCGAATTATCCTCAAACACTCATAACTTCAGAAAACTGTGTAAATGAGCGGCCAAAAGATGATGAATGCCACTTGTGTGTCAATACGCGTAAAGCCTAGATAACTAGGAAATTAGCATAATTAACCCCCAATAATAACACATAAGGCTACGCGTCCTGCCTCATATGTCCTATATTGACGCCCTGCTTGAAACATTGTTTGATGAAAAAGTTCTAGAACATAAAATGAGTTGGTTGTTGCTTGTTAAACATACAGTACACTCAAAACAGGATGAACAACAAGAAGTGTGCCCTTAATGTGAAACAGATATAGGGACCCTTATGCATAAAGACACAGCCACTATATAACAGCAGCTGGTGTACATGCTTATCATGCTGGTGGAAACATAAGTGTTGCCTTTGGATACAAGATATGAAGCATGATTTACTCTCTTAGATTAATCGTACACAATTGTATACTACAGCCATATCCGGGTTCACTACGGCACCCCTCTGCATTCCAAATATGGTAAAATCCGTTCACCGGTTGCAAAAAGCCAAGATGGCATGACCGTATCCCGATGTGGTCAAGGCTTCAAAACGGTAGTCTACAAACCAATGGATGATGTCAACATGACTATCCACTTCTTATATACATTCTAAGTGTGTGATCATCTGCATCAGGCGTATGACTACATGGTCAGCGCCTAGTCTCAAAAGTCATCCATGGAGAAATATCCAGCAGTTAGGAGCCAGAGAACAGCCATCACATAGGTTGTGCTCTCACATTTTCTTGACAAAATAGAAAAAATAAAAAAAATCACTCCTGGAAAACAAATTGAACACAGCAGTAACAGAGTAATGTCATGTTAGAATAGCGAGAGTGTCCTTTAAGTGCCTTGCTCAAAGATAGAATGAAATTGGGGAGGCAGGTTTACTGAATCATGGTCCAGTGTTTTCCAGAATATAAGAATCAAGAGCTTTCATATTTTGCTGTTGTCATGATGTCACCTAGTGATGCTTTCATTCAATCTGTAGTGGTAAAAAGCTTGATCTGCCAACAGTAAGCACTACAGTAAATATCACAGGCCACACAAGCATTACCATAAAAGCCCACAATTTGCAGGTAGTAATCACCAGTATGCAACTCAAGAGAAAAGGGCATCCTGCAATGTTTTATGTTAGTCACATCGAGTGCAGACAAGAGTTTATAACCTTATCATTTCAAATGATGTACTTATCTAAGAACTGTTATGCTGCTCATTCTGTACACATGACATCTATTGCATTCTGTCCATCCTGGGAGAAGGATCCCTCCTCTGTCGTTCTCCCAGAGGTTTCTTCCTTTTTTCTCCCTGTTAAAGGGGTTTTTAGGGGAGTTTTCCCTGTGCCGATGTGAGGGAAGGACAGAGGATGTCGCATGTGCACAGATTGTAAAGCCCTCTGAGGCAAATTTGTAATTTGTGATTCTGGGCTATACAAAATAAACTGAATTGAATTGAATTGAATTAAAAAAAGCCGGTTCATGGGCAGATTACTTTCAATGACGACATTTTCGAAACAATTTTCTCCTATATTGTATTCTTAATGCTTTATTTTCCGGGTGTTCAAATGCAATAGTTTTAAAAAGAAAAAAAATCCAATTAATATGTCCATAGTGATGAAGAGCATAAAAAGCGAGGTTGTATATCTTCTGTTCATGGTCTCATCTGCTAAAAGATAAAGACATGCAAATACTGCAATCTAGTCATTGGTGTCCCATAAATACAACATGTAGCAGTTGAAAAAATCCAACAGTTACTGAAGACCCCAAGCTTGATTGTGAGTATATCAATTGTTCAAGTGTGCGATCAAAGCATCGGCACTGGAGTTAATCAGGAACCGTTCTCTAATTAAAGTTTTATCCTCAAGAATTTAATTGTATGAAACACAAATACTATTCATATGTGGCATTTAGTCTCCTAAAACTATTAAATCTAATTACTTTCATTAGTTACCTCTCTACAGGAGCTTATGTCACAGACCATTATTATATGACCTATTGGTATGTGATTTGTTTATTATCATCACCTGGTATGAAATGGTTTTTTGACACTCCTTTAGGAGTTAAAGTTGCCTGAGCCCTCTTATCGGCCGCTGTCAACTGGTTCATAATATAAAACTTGAGACTTTATTTGTTTTGGATTTTTTATTAGTACCACACAGCAGCTCTTTGGCACATTGCTATCACAGAGAAAGTTATATTAATATGCAATTTTCTGAGCAATTTTATGCACTGCTCAAGCTGTGACAGGATTTTTACATTTAGTTTTAGTTACCTAAAATCATATTTAGTTACCTGCGTGTACGAGCAAGCCAGACATATCAGCTGGGATTTTTTCTTTTTTTTTTTAAACATTTAGCATTAATGTCTTATTTTAGTGTAGTTTTATCAAATGTATAGTCACGGTTGAAGTCAAAAAGTAATTGAAAATATCCAGTTGCATCATTCGCTATTGGATCTTGATTTTAATGGTAATATTGTTTGTGAAATTCTGATTTTATACAAGGCGAAGTTAAAAAAATGGTATAATTTTCTTCACTACTCATCCAGTTTCTCTGGAAAGGTAACATAGTTTGGTTTTCTTATAATAGATTCATTTTCCCTAGCTTCTTACCCTTCAAAGATGACCAGATATTTGCATATAAGCCTCACGGTTGAGGAGCTATTCCTGGTTCGTTTTGTACAAAGGGGAATGTTAAACAAATGCGTGTCCATTGGATGATGAACCACTGAATCCTTAAGGGTGATCATTTTAAAAGAGTCATTATAATATCAGTAGTTGTTTCCATTACATGTATCTGCAGATAATCTCATAGAGCTGCAATGCACACTTCCTCACGAGTAGTACCCTCTTTGGAGAGCTGGGGCTCAGGTAAGTCTTCTAACCGCAATGTTAGTATCACAATGGGAATTGTATTTTAAGTGATGCTGGAGATCACTTCCCCGGCCTTTTTGAAATATGGCTTTTGTGGATGACATCTGAGCAGCTTTTCACCCAAGGGCACATCTCTGTGCAAGAGAGCCCAGCTGAGAAATGAGGTGGCACGACCGGCCCTGCTGACTGCTCAAGATTTCACCGGAGTGCTTTGCCGACCGGCGTCACATTACTTACCATTAATTTTGCTTTTGTAGCTGGCTTAATATGCTATTGACTGCATTGGTGGAGGGATTAATGTGTTGTTAAATGATGTTGGCTCGTGCCGCTGTCCTGTGTTTAGATATACTGCCTCGTCAGCTCCTCCACGGATTATTTGCCATGTACAGAAGCTCATAGGGATCCGATGCAGCTTTCGATGCAGATCCGATTCAGCAGTCGGATCTATAGACTCTGATGGGCAAACCTCTGCCAAGCAAGATGTGAGGGGGAATTATGTCTAGATAGTGATGCAGATCATTCTCAAAAACTCTGCTTGGAGAAGAAATACAAGGGCTAGTAGTATCAGCAACATGCAGCATCAAAACAACCCACATCTTTTTATTTAAAAGAAACTGCATATTAAAGGGACATCATGAACCACCTTTGTTTGAAAAATTAGTTAGAACAAAGTAGCTTTCCTAACGCAGCTGAGACCAATTTATTTTAGCGAGGAGCCTGCCCAGAGAGCAGCAGCTGTCAATCAAGAGGACTTTAATTCATTTACCTCAGTCAAACAGAAACACACTGAATCAAAAACACACTACACTCGTAACAAAGGTCGCATGCATACTTTTCTCCTCTCGTAGTGCAGGTTATATCAGTTCGGTGGAGTTTCTATTTGACCACTTTCAAGACAGCGGTGCAGAGAGAATGGACTTCAGTGCTTCACTTATCGGATGGAAACTCGCTCTTGTGAGAAAACCCTGCTTCCCACAGTGTTACTCATTCTCTGTTTTTCCCATCACATATTCTCACATTGGAATTAAAAATGAATGTGCATTGATGAGATAAGGGAGGTAGTGAAGCTATTGAGATTACAACCTTGCAGTGTGCATTTTCAAGAACAATAGGTCACTGAAAATGATGATTTTTCACACAATCTAACAGCTGTGAAAGTTGTGAGAGGATGTCCAAGACGCATTAGAGGTGATTTGATGTTAATATATTTAGAATTGAGGGAGCTTTTGAAAATTACAACTGTGAATAGATTCCCTCAGTGCCTTTTTTAACGTGTCCAGGTTCCTTACGCCTCTCGACAATCACTGTCATCGGGCTGAGTGAGAGCAGCTGCTCATAGCCAGGACCAGGGTGGAGCCATTAAAGTAAATCAATAAGATATGAAATTAACTAAGTTTTACTAAACTATGTTAATGTGCTTGTCTGTGCAGTCTATCAACCTTTGTGATATTTTTAATTAGTTTCCCTTTTTCATACTAGTGTCATTTTTGGGATGGGCCCTAAGAGAAAGAGAGGGCCCAGTAGTCTCTTTCTCCTATTTAGTGTGGACAGACCATAGAAATAGAATAGGATCAGAACAGACATTGACTTTCCACTTCACTTATTTTCTGTAACCCATGTAGCATTAAGCATTGTGGAAATGGCAAGCTAGCTATTTAACCGCAGGGTAGCTGGCTAGTTAGCTAGCTTGCTAATTCCCATCATGATGCAGCATTAACTGAAAATGAGCTGAACAGAGCTCCACACCACTTTGGAGAAGAACAAGGTAACACACTAAGCAGCCAGCCATCCATCCATCTCCAGAGCCTGGACCACTGCGCTTTACGGCCCCATTCATGTGTGTTGTCACCATAACAACTATCAACAATCGCCATTTTATTTAGCACTAGTCAGATGACCATGGAAAACAGTTACATTTTCTGTTTTATGTCCATGTTAGGATCAAGTTTCAGTTGGAAATTCCCTAGCTGGTTTGCCCAGGATGGGTATTCTTGGTAATTCTAGGTGGCTGCATCTGACACATTTAAAGTTAGCTAACATTAGCCACCCAAATGTACTGGTAATACCAGACCAACTAAGACTGTAGCAAGAAAAAACAATGTTTAAAATTTAGCAGTGGTTGGTTTTTATTGATTTTTATCAATTCAACGTTTCACAAGTAAAAGTAACAATGTGGTATTCTTTCTCCATCGCTTTAATCACACAGTGCTGCCACTGTAGACAATGAATTTGTCCAACCCTTCAAAAGATTTCCGCGGACCAGTCGAGATGCACTGCAGCCCTGTCTTGCTGTCTTGCAAAGGCTCTGTTCAAATCTTCTAGACGTGATAACACCTAAGAGGTACTGACTGCACACACTGTACAAGAAGAAAAAACACATCACTTGGGCATATTTAGTCCTAACAAGATCTCCACTAAGAGGTTGCTGCTGTTTAAAACAAGACAGAACATCTTAGGTAAGCGAGTGGGCTTTAGAGTCGCTTTATTTTGAAGTAAAACATTGCTTTGGTGTCCTTGGCCAGACATTAAGTTCAAAGTATTAGTTTGCCAATGCAAATTAAAAGTCCCGTCCATTTCCAGTAATACCTGTTCTGTTCCTCATTGAGGTGTGCAGGTGTGTGTTTTCCCGTACAAAGAGATGTTTTGATCGTGATAGGACTTGACTGGTGTGATGCCTAATCTAAGGTGCAGTTCCTAGACATTCTTTTTTTTCCAAGGTACCAAGGCCGTTCACAGATGAATCAGAGCAAGTGGATTCACTTTCTCATATAATTTTGTCTTTTTTTTATTATAAAAAAAGGCTCTTGTACATCTCTTTCTTCCTGTGCTCTGTCACTGTTGGCATACCGTCACCTGCATAGACTCCACATAGTGAGAGAGGTGACACAAGAAACAATTGAGAGCAAAGCTGCTGCTTTGATTTGAAATGACTGGTGAGAAACAACTGGACCCAATACTGTACGGGTTACCATGTTGAAAGGAGAAGAGAAACACTCAAGCTTCACCTCCATCTTTATCTTTTTTATTTCCTTGGCCTTGTTTTTATCAGATTTATTTTTGATGAATTTTAGATTTTTGAATCGGAATATATTATCGGAAAATGATACGTTTTTGATACGCATTTTACGTTTTACGGGATATGTTGAAACCAAAAATGTCATAAAACTCTTCCTATGAGCCGTGATGTTGGTTGCAGAAAAGCTTTAATGGTTTGGTTCGAGGCAACAAAACCACTTGGTTAAGATTAACAAAGACATCTAAGTTTGTGTTTAAGTTATAATTTAACAACGCAACGTAACAATGCAATTCTTACCTACGTTATGTAACAAGCGTTAACTCAACGTTTACTATTGGTTTCACATGGGACACAAACATTATTCTCCTGAGTGAAAGTCCTGTAATTGTTTGACTCTCTTCTTTATTTTCTATTGTACCTCATAACTTTCAATTACAGTCAATCATTATACTACATCCCTTGCTCTGACCAAATGCAAAACATCCGCATTCATTGTATCCATGGATTGCCGAAACACACAATGGCAACCTTTCTTTTTTCTTGCAACATGGTTGGAAAAATGTAATACGTTTGTTTATTTTTTTGATTAAGCATTATCTCCTTTTGAAGAAAAGCATAATCCCTACTTGCTGACTGAAACCTACATTAGAGATAAGTGTGTCACAACAGATTCAATATACTCTCTGCCTGTTTTATACTACTTATGTACAAACCACACGAGTGACTTTAATTGGACCTCTTTCGTGCTCATGCAGGCTTGTAGCCCTTTCTTCACTGGTTGTAAAATTCACCATATAGCATGCAAACACTGGCTGACTTGTCACCAGAATGCTTACTAGAGTTTTACCGCCTGAGCGGAAAGGTATCTTGACAATCATCAGATCAAGCATTTAACAGAGGAAGCAAACATCAGTTACACGTGTAAATTACCTGCAGTAATATAGGATATCTTATCATACAAGTGTAAGCCATTTTGTTCCCTGTCAGCTAATGCCTGTAATTCAAGGAAATCCTTGCAAAATTAACACAAAAAAATAAATAAAAAATTGGTGACATATGTGGAGGCAGAAAACCAAATGATTATTTTAAGATGCACAGCTCAGGGGAGCGAGCTGACACAACTTTCTGACAGTTTCATCATGCATTACTACACAGCAGTTCCTCCCAAAAATTGACATTGTTGGCTCTGATCAAAGCCCAAACAGGGCTGTGACATCCTGAAAGAAGAGTTTCAAATGATTTCTGTGACAGAGAGCATAGTTTGGAAACACTGACAGCGCTTCAAAGGACATAATGTCTCGGTGAGGCTGAGTGTAGGTTCATACATGCGCGTGCCCCTGTGCGCGCTTGCCGACAGTGGGTCGCTTACGTCGACATTTGTAATTCTAATGGCATACAAGAGAAAAACACTCTTTACAATACACGACACTTATTATTTAGATGTCGTCATTGCATTTTTTTTTTTTCTTCTCCCAGCGTAATCTACACCATCACATTCCCCGTTCAAACCAAATGACTTGCAGAGCTGATGTGTATATTTCATCATGCCTGTTGTTTAGTTTTCTTTCCCCGTGTGATGAATCTGAGCTGTGCCCTTGTTGAGGCATTGTCTGCGGGTAGCACAGTGAGTCTGACTGATTGATGGCAGACAGTGGCTGTCACCCCCGGAGAGTAAGCATTTCTGTGTCGTCTCCTCACTGAAGGTCCTGTTGAGCTTGTTAAGGGAGAAAACACTTTTTGTTTATAGCCACTCTGACGGTGGCGGCTGACAGCTCCTGCTGAAGAGGAGAGAGAGAGAGAGAGAAAAGAGAGAGAGAGAGACTCCCTCTGGCACACTGCTCCCTCTCTCTCCTCCCTGTCTGTCTCACCTACCGTCCCTCCCCATCCATCCATCCATCCATCCATCCCTCTGTCTCTCTTCCTCTCCTGTCTCGCTCTGGTGTTGTGAAATCTGTTGAAATGAGCGTGGCGATTTTGAAAATGTAAATGTGGAAACCCTATGCAAAAAAAAAAAAAAAAAAAAAAAAAAAGTCAGGGAAATCAGCTTCACCCATCTGGACAGCATTAAGTGAATGAAACAAAACCAGAAACATGATTTTCCATCAGCTCCATCTAACTTGTTGTTAAACTGTTAATTATATTCAGTCATGGAAATACCAACTTTTTCTACTGTGAAGGAAGTCTCACTTTGCAGAGTTTTTTTTTTCTTTCTTCCGTGACCAAAACATTAGCTAAACTAAATGCTGCAGTTACCCGACTGTCCAATCAAAGAGGCTGCTTCTTGCTTTCATGGATCAACAGTCAGTTCCATTAAATTATATATTTCTCACTCTCTGTGAATATCACGGAGAGACCAAAACCAACAAGGCGTTAGTGACCATACTTTAAATCTTACCCGACCATGTGTGTGATATTTAGTCAAAACAAACTACAATGTCATGGTAATGAAGGAACATGTAACCCGGTGTAACAGTTCTGCTCAATGATCAAGTGAATATTAATAGTTTTTTATAAAACACAAACACATTACTTGAACATAGAATGAAGTCAATTATGTTTTTGGTCTTTTCATGGGATTTGTTGAGAAATTCATGAACAGTAAAAGGACTACTATGAAAAGAAATGTTAAAATGCTAAGTGGACTAAACTTGTATTTTGCTTTTTTAGTCTTCTTACCACTCAAAGTGCTTGTCATTCACCCATACACACCCATTCATACACTATTGGCAGAGTTAAGTGAGAGCATTTTGTTTTTAGCCACTCTACCATGCAAGGTGCCACCTGCCCATCAGAACTAACTTACAGCCATACAACATTCACACACATTAGACACAGCCTACGGGAGTATTTTGGGTTAATTGTCTCGCCCAAGGACACATCGACAATGACCAAAGGAGCCAGGAATCAAACCACCAATCCGCTGATTGATGGACAACCCTGTTCTACCAGTGAGCCACATTCGCCCCCAAAATAATGTATCATATCATTGTTATAATTAATTGTGGAACTAATGTTTATTGTAGTTTCTTGGTCTAATGTCAAAAGGGCCTGTCAAATGTGCCCTTGTGACACACAATCCCATTGTCTACAACATTATTATTTTTCATGGCCGTTTTCGTTTTTTATCCTTTTCTTAGTATCAAAAAGTATGTCTTTGTCTTTTGAGTTGCCAAACACAAGCGCGTTGGTAACGCAAGTGTCCGAAACATGAAGATGCCTTTTCCACGTTTTTTTTTCCAAGTGAACAAACTCAAATCACCAGATCCAGAATCAGAGTCAGATGAAATTATCCCGACGCAGCCACTGGTGAAAAAAAATTGAAATATGTACCGAGGCAATAAGCTCTCTTCTGGGAAAGCTTAAAGGAGGGAAATAAACAACATCTAAAATTAACGAAGGTGAAAGTGCCCAAATGCGTCCTCTCCTTCATCTTGTGAAGACGACACCCCCCCCCACCATCTATTTATGTAGTCACCTCGACTGGGAAGCACTTCAAGAGAGGCCTCTTTTCGCTCCCAGATGGGCTCACCAGAGAGAGAGCCTTGTGTGTCTTTATCTGTGTTTGTGTATGAGTGTGCCTCTGAAGGGGGGAGGCTGGTGCGCTCCATTTGAAGTCGTGAAAGCCGAGAGTCTAAACACGGCCCGACAATGAGTCATCTGCCTTTTGTGATCACGCTGCACCTGATATGAATTTTATCCGCGCCACTCGGAAGAGCAAGAGGGAACCCGGCGCTGCCCAGACCCCCTCACTCCCCTCCGCCAACGCCAGACGCCTCTCAGGATGGAAGGGTTCGGGAGCCGGGGGGAGGTCGGGTCACGTTGGAGCTCCCCCTGAGCCGCGAGCAGGGGAAGGCCTCAGATTCCCGGTGTTGTACAAACACTGCCATTTCAAATAAAAGGAACATGAAAGCCATGTTTGATGTTCAAGGGGCTTCACCTTGCTCCCAACCGCGACACGAGCACGAGCAACAAGCGAAAAAAGCAACGCCTTTTGTAGCCTTCTTTGTGGACTCCCTTAAAGGGATGACCTGCTCATAGGAACGTATCTGTCAAGTAATTACACTAATTTCAGCCGTAAAAAACCTCTGCAACACGGGCAGTCTTTTGATATGCTTTCACAGCGCTCACCTCACCTTTTGTTCGCCATTGTTTAGCATCATCCAATATTCATCCCGACGGCAATAGTCTACCCACATACAGTCGTCACTGTCATGCAGCTAGCTGTGTGAAAGCTTTGCAGTTCACCAGTTTAACAGCTTTGGGAGTGCTCACAACCCCTGCCCTTACTTTGGCACTTTCAAGGCATCTATCCAAGAAAAAGAAAAAAACCCCACCAAAATTCTCACCGCGTAGGCGGCGCCGCATACTTTAGAGGGTTTTGTAAAAGCGAGTTTTAGTGGCAACGGCAACAGGATATTGCTGAAGAGGGTTGTGTAGGTGCTGCATGTCCGCCACTTGTCTGACAGGTAGGGAGAAGGGTCTCAGGGAGAGCGTGGCAAACAGGGATCTGAGAGTGTTCAACTGGGATCTTGGACAGAACAAAAAAAAATTCCTTATCAGATGTCAGTACAAAGCGTGTGTTTGTGGCCGTGCATGCATGTATAAGAAATAAGAAAAGTGTGTGTGTGTGTGTCAGATAGAGAGAGAGAGCGAGAGAGAGAGAGACAATGAGGGAGCAAGAGCATGGCGGTATGGAGCCGGCATTGTAGCAGACATGATTACAGGCCTTGATCTTTCCTATGGCAAGAACAAGACCTCAATCTCTCACTATCTCCCCTTTAATCAAATCCCTACCTTTTTTGCCTCCCTGCCACAAAACTGTCACAGGCTGAAAATAAGCCCTTTCCTTATCAAAGAGCCAAGGGTTCAATTGATTTCCAGGCTGGTAGAATTTTTTATTCAGAAAACTTTGAAGCACAAAAAAAAAAAGAAAAAGAAAAAAAAATAGAGAGATGAGAAAACACCTGCATCCGCCCATCAGGCAAATTACTTCTGACTTTTAATTTATTTCGGCAGGAAATGGAAAGCTCCATCCTAACCACAGTCAATAGGGGGACTCGGGGGGAGGAGAGGTGTAATCAGGCGGCTCACCAACTCCAAGGCCTCCATCCTGTCACTTTTAATAGCCACTCAGACCACACAATCTGCTCGGCCTGATATGCTCTCGCCATCCCAATAGCCGCAGCCATCTCCGCCTCCTCTTCCTCCTCCTCCTCCTCCGTGTCTTTCCTAATAACAACTGAACATTTCCACACTTCCCTGGTGCCCCACATGAAACAAATCACAGCCAAAGTACTTTCTTCCTTCCTCGTACCGCTGTTGTTGGTTGGTAGATTTAAAAAAAAAGAAGAAGAAAAGGGGCTGGGGAGATTGGCATGTTTCATTTACATTCTGAGTGCCATTCCTGGCTCTGATACAAGGATGGATTGGATTTCAAGTTGCCAACTGGGCTTCTCGTCCAGTTTTGGCAATGAGTCTGCTTGGCAGTGCAATAGCGCATTAGTTTATAGCTTGTGAATGGCTCTACGGATGGCAACAACTCTGGATGCGGTGTCATGAAATTTTGTTTAGAAGATTAGATAGTTTCTTGGTCCCCAGAAAATGAATCATAACGGCTCTGGTGATCCCAACACTTTTCTTGCAGCACCACTAGAAGGTTAAAGTTTCCACTTCAAATATGTCGACATACACCTGATGAATTGGCACAATATTACATCTGTTTGACTACAGATATTCATAATCAACATAGCATAAAATCATATTGCATTGGTGATCCTGAGATCAAAAAGTTTTGGTGAAAGTTTTAAGAGCCATAGCTTCTCAATGGATTGGCACACACTACAGACATCCATGGTCCCCAGACAATGTAATCAAACTATATTTGTGATCTTTGAATAATTCCTCAAGCGCCACCATTTGTGGTTCAAGGTGAATCATTTCTATCAGCGTTTTATTGTCATGCTGAGCTTCTTAGCACATGAATGTTAGCTGCTTACAGACTTTTATTCTTTTTTTCTGTATAAATGTGTCTTGGTTATGTATTTTTAATATCATATTCTGTAACATGCTGTATACTGAAGCATTTCTAATCACAACTTTCTAATAATAAAAAGCAATGCACTAACACAAAGCAGAGTAAAAGCCCTCTGATCTGTGAGTACTCATTTGACAGAGAACTGGACTGGTGCTCACTGGTTTGGGCCATCAGGTGAATGCTTATTGGCTCGTCCTGAGTGTCCCTGGCTTACAGATCAAGTTTTATCTACAAGCCGCTTGCTCTTCCAGTGCCTAATGAAGCTCTCTGAGAGGAGATTAAATGGCAGAGAGGGACAAAACAATAACCATTACCAGTCACCTTCATTTTGCTTCATCCGTTAACATACCGGGCCACTGCTGCTATGCGGCAGCCAGAGCTCACAGTGCGATGTAATGATATATTAAAAAAAATATATATATATATAAGAAACAGGAGGTGATCTTATGATTCAAACTGTCATGGAACCAACACGTGACAAATACACACAGTCTGTGCTGGGCTCGTATGATTTTTCTCAATAAAAGATGCAGAGTGAAGCGGTGAGTTTGACACGTTGTTAGCGAGGCCTTCAGTTGCTGCCAATTCAAATGCACAGCACACATGATGCAAACATGTTTGGGCGGGTTCATTGTCTGTTTCTGTGAGGGACGTTTGGACACGATGCATCGTCAATCATGGTGCCATGCTGGCTAAAGCGCAGAAAAAACATCACACCTTTAGCATCTTAAATGGTTCCGACTTTGGTGTAGGATATGATGAGAGGTTCGTACAGAACATATTCACGTGGTTCTTCCAGCAACGTCATCTTGCTTTGTCCCACGGACAACGCAAGGTTAAAGTCTATGTTAAGGTTAAGGTCTGCATCCAACATCCAAGTGTCATCCCGTTTCAATCAATTGGCTCTTTTTACAGAGAGATCCTGAACAGCTTTTAACTGGGTTCCAAATAGAATAAGCTGATACTGGATCCAGTCTGCTGGCGAAAACTGGAGCTGAAATTCAAGATGTTAAGATCTCCATCGAAAATGTGTGAACTCATCAGTCTCTCAATGGTTTTCTTCCTCTCCTTTGAATGCCGCGGCTGGAGGTCGATCGTCCATTATTCTTGAATTTCATTATGTGGGGAGAACAGTATCAGTAAACAACATAATGCAAAGTTTACGTTACGATAGGGGCATGTATATGAACGCCACCTTGATGCTCTTTTACTGCTCGTACACGCCGAATCATTTTGAGTTCATTATAGCTGCGTTCATTATATTCTATAAACTAACATTTGCAAGACTAATTTATCTCACTGAGCCCTGATGTAGATACATAAAAGCCAAGGATAACAGTCACTCATTTACAGTACAGGGATGTATTTTAATTAGAATATTCTAATCATATCTCCAAGGAGGTAATGGAATAATATTTTGCATGCACGGTACTTGCACGGAAGAGAAGTGCACCTACGCAAGCGGCAGACTGTTAATGCTGACGGTTTTTAAAGGTTTTTGCGAAGTAGTGAGCGTACGACTGGATGAATTAGACTTGGATTTTACTGCATGAGTTGTGTGAAAGTTTGTGAATGGATATTTTAATGTAGTTTTGCCGCTCTTAAATGTGACCCCCATTCACTTCCATTTATCACGTCTGTTTGTTGATTCACTGTTTGCTGTATGCGCGAAAAACAAAGAATTCAAGGTTGAAGTCATCCCATATGTAGTGAGTGTGAAAGAATGTTTAAATAACGAATGTTTGGCCATGCATTCAAGGGTTATCGGTGAGAAACATGCTTCAAGGAGACCAAGCATGTCTTGTTTCTTTTCTTATTTCCATACATTTATGTACCAAAGTCTTGGCACATAAATGTATGGAAATAAGAAAAAATATGGTACTGTCGAAATTCATTTTCTCATCTAATCTCTTTTTTCTATTTAATGCACATTATTAGACGTATCCTCAAACAACAGTTTATATGATTTATTATGAAAAAGCTAAACGTAATTTTCATGCATACGGTCTTTTCAAAATAAACTTCCGTCTTCACAGGAAACAACTTAGTTAGGTTTATGCATCAAAACTACTTGGTAAAGGTTTAGGAAAAGATTGTTGGGTTCAAATACCTACAGAAGTGCCGTAGCAGGTGCGCAAGTTATGCGACTAATGAATCTAGAATGAGGAACTAACGAACTAACGGGGGTCTCCTGGATGAAAGATTCCTGTTTGTTAGACCCAACCGTTGCACCACCCGCCCTTTGTGGGCTATCGAGGTCTTTATGCTTCCTCATTCACGATTATGTGGATTACAAACAATGGATTTTGTGTGAAAACTGCGGATTAAGAAGCATTCATTTTCGTAGGTTTAGCTACGAAGGATGGATGAGACCAGCCTGCATTATTACAGCTGCACAAGAGTTCAACCAGTAACTCTGGACGCGATGCTGTACCCAGTACGGCACCTGCACTTTGCTCTGTCCAACAGCTATTTATTTCTGCCTGTTGTTAGTAATTGGGATGAAAAAAATTGAATAATTGAAAATAATTTAAATCCCCTTTGACTGGGAGATTATGTGCTCCTCATTTTTAATGCACAGCTAAGAAGCACGTTGTCAGTGTATAGGAGCTCACTGGACAGCCAGCCTCTGAACCGGACCCTCACACACACACACACACACACACACACACACACACACACACACACACACACACACACACACACACACACACACAGTTTCATTCAAATTAATCACAAATGAAAAAAAACTAAAGATTCTTTTGAGAACAGACACTGGCACGCTCTATCTCCTTTAATGGGGAGCAGACATGAGTGAGGTTTCATGCCAGCTTTGGATAATTGGGGTTCCCCCACTGATGAATAAGCAGCACACATATTTAACACAGTGCTGATTTATCATTCTCTCCTTTGTTATTTTCTGCTAGTTAGTGTTTGATGGATGGAGCTTTTTACATTTGTGCAAACATGATATTTCAAAGGGAAAATGTCTAATAATGACATTTAATGACTCCATACATCTCATTCGTGTCACTGTGTGAAAAGATCCCTCTCCACACAATGCAGAGCCCTTTTGATAACATGTGACACAGTAATTGTACTGTTGCTTGTTATTTTCAAGAGAAGGAAGGTTATTCTGATAGAGTTTTGTTGATGTAGAGCTTTAATAGAAGTATCACGCTGCATTAGGGTTTCTTATGTGTTGTGTGTTATTATCAAATTGCTACTCTTTACCGCTGTGATTTAGTTGTATAGTTAATGGAATTCAGTGTTACTGAACACCCCAGTGTTTTATGTTATGATGTATTCTTTATTGTTCAAACTTTACAATGTTGTTTATCCAAACAGGCACAAAATAATAATAAATAATACTCGTAAATTTTACAGAAATTTCTGTTTTCACTTGATAGCTCACATATGAAATGTCTGAAAGTCACATCTGCCGTCGTCACGCACACATATGTGCCTATCAGTGAATGCTTTTTATGGTAACTCTTTATGTGAATTGAACACACGTGTAATATGCTATCATTGATATTAAGATAGAACACAAACAGTACATTTGAGATACAAATATGTACAAAAACATTATTATATGTAATAAATGTATTTAAAAAAAATGTATACCAACCTAACTACTTATCGTTTGATAAACCACATATGTCACATATTTCAATTGTAATGTAAACAATTTCACATGTGACATGTTTTCATCAATTTTGGCAATTGGAATTTAATTTTTAATCGTTTTTTTAAATGAATTCTAAAGTTCTAATGTTCACAGTGACAGAGGCGGTTGCTATGGAGCGGTCGTTGCTATGGAACGTACACTAGCAGCTAGCATATTTCTTTTTTCATCACAGGCTAGCGTTCAGTCTTTGGCTCTTTATTTTAAATGACATTATTTACAGTACTTCTGACGTGGTCCTGCTTGTTGCATCTTCAGGGCAACATTGTGGAACCTCGTCTTTACGTAACGCCACCTGGATGTTTGAGAGGTTGTTTTTTATCGCACTGCTCAATCCACTCCTCCATAGAATTTAACCTTAAATATTAAAATTTTGCAGCGGGTTTTAGCAGCTAACTTTGTTACTTTGTATCTGAAACCTATTTCTTGTTGGTGGAAATGATTCCCTCTGACCCTGTGGCTAAACAACCATGACAAATTATTCATCTAACGTTTTTTTGTTTTTTATCTCAGATGAGGAGTGATACTGAAAGTGCAAAGGAATTAGACGTCTTTGCCGTAGCATACAGTTGTAATATCACGGCTCTGAACCAATTGCTTGTTTGAGTTACCTGTTTAATAACTAAATATAATAATATACTGTACATTACATTTTACATGTGATCATCAGCTCTGTTTCATTTCTCACATGTACAATGTAGAGACCACTAAATGTACCTTCATCACATGGTGACGCCATACATTCTCATTATCGTTTTAAAGAACAACTATCATATACATGTTACAATTCCTCTTTATTCAAACTCCTACTGAAACATGTGCTCAGAGAAAAAGATCCTGCTTGCAGCCCTCCAACCTTCACCTCGACAGTGAAACTAACCACGCACATTACAGCCTTTTATGTTAACATGAAGCACTCTAATACATATTAAACACATTATATCACTGACACCAACAAGGTGCCATGCTTTTTGTACATTAATAATAACAACATCATCTACAGCAGCACACCGCAGAGAGATGACAGAACTGTCTTGTTTTATATAGAACCACGGTTTTACCCCCCCCCCCCCCGTTGAGGTGCCCTATCATCTCGATGTTATCTGTTTCTTTTTTTTTCTCTCTCTATCTCTCTGTCACTTTCCTTCTCTTCTTCTCCCGCTCCCCGTGTGTGGCTGGTGTGATGTTTCGCTTTGCCTCTGTCAGAAGTGGTCTCTGGAGTTCAGACATGGAGAGTGTATCAGGGGTTCGCGTCTCATTACTGACGGCGGATGAAAGGAGAAACACCCGGATCAAAACATCTGTTAATTGCATAAAAGGGAGACAAACAATGGTATTTATTAGAGGGAGAAGCAGGTAGCAGTGCCCTCTGTATTTACACCCCCACCCCTGCTGTCAACAGCATACATACTTGTTTTGGTTTTTTTGGGGTTCTTTTTTTTTTTCACTCTCCTATGTTTACTTGTCTTTTTGTTTCTTTATTAGGAATGTAGCTTGGAGTGGTTTTCCCTACAGCTTCTCCCAGGGAGAAAGGCAAAGTTTCCCAGCAGAAGCTTCGATAATAATTACGACAGGTGCTCATTATGATTGTTCCATATATGTTTTTTTATTCATGCTTACTCCTGGTTATCACAAACAGGGCTGCACGTTCGTGATTAAAGAAGGAGGTGCACACAACCAAGCACCACCGAAAGATTATTTATTAATTCAAAGTCAACATAAGAGGAAAACTTAAACTAAACGTGGCGTGTGGAGTCAGTAAGTTCAGCAGTGTAGGTGAGCGCGTGTCGTATCTTTCATGCGACAGTGCTGTTGAAGTGATGAGGAAGGATGCTCCGCGGACACTGTTCTTGCTGGTATAATAAAGTTTATTACAAACAAGCAACACATGTCATGACGGACGTCTAGAGCGCCCGGAGGTCTCGAGTCGAATCTGTGAGTTCCCTGCCTTTCGGGTTCTTACACCTCCTTATATAGGATACATGTTAATCACATTTGGGGGGGAAAGTCAAGATAATGTATGTGGCTCCGTCATTCTACACACTTAATCACATTTGGCCCCTGGTATCCTGTCCATCTGCTTCCTGTATCCTATGTAAGACAAAAACACTTGGGTCCTTAGCTGTATTGTGAAAGACCAGAAAATATACCACACGCGCGAATGGGAAAGTGCACGTATGCAATGTTGCAGGGTGCAGAAACACAAACCGTAATGTCAACCAAATACCAAATGGGTGACTTATACAAAAGTCCAACATCACCAGAAATTTTCTTTTCAAAATAAACCTTTGTCCTCACAGGAAACTACTCAGTTAGGTTAAGGCAACACAACTTAGTAAGGGTTATATAAAAGATTATGGTTTAGTTAAAATAACTGTCAGAACTATAGCCTCTATTATGAAACATCTGTAAATGGTGCACACACAGATAATTAACGTTTGATAACAAATATAAACGTGCCATCTATATATAATGATATCAAGCCATGTATTTTGAACTCATGTGATTGAAACCTGCCTTTGAATGATAACATGTGCATTGACATTAATATTTGCTTAATAAGGATTTATTGGTATATATTAATGAGGATCATTAAAACTATATTTTACTGCTTTATCAAGCAGTCATGTTCTGTTTATATCATTATTGATAAAAAAAATAAAATAGAAATGTAAAAGTCCATATCAACACAGCAAACACCTGCTGCTGATGAAGATCATGTGTTTGAAAGCTCCGCTACAGCTAATAAATGGACCTTGCAGCAATTTTTCCTAAATTACATTTTAGTTTGTTATTTGTGCTCCAGGGTTGAAATAAAGTTTTTTTTTTTCTCTGAGATATTTGAAGCATTTAACATATATTTAAGTATTAATATAACATAATTTGAATTGCTTGGCTGCTCTTGCACAAATGCTATTTTCTAATCATCCATTATTATCTACTAACACAGCTGACATTTTGTAGCTGCATGAACTCAATATCCAGCTCTAAGTGACTGTGAGGCATCACCAAGGCCTACCATTTATTCGAGCTCCTCCATTCTAAATGCGGCAGAATTTTTTTTTGGAGCATTCCTATTTCAACTTCGTTTCATGGCCACAATATTCAACGAGCCATAGCAGATTATTATGTGTCTCTTCTCTGATGGAAGTGTGAGATAAACCAATTTACACACATGAACATGTTTCTTCCATGTAATGTGAAAATCCACAAGCCTTTGCTCGGGCTGGCAGTTATTTGCTACTGTTTTATACACATTTGTGGAGTTGTATATTACATCACGCTGCAAGCATTGTATGTTGGAGTCCAACAGCTCATACTGCAGCTGCAACCCCGAACATAAATTATGTTGTTATTAACCCAAAAAATCACTTCTTCAAGAGCCTACTTTGTTTCCTAAAGCGGAGCAGGCTCACACATTTGTCTCTTCCTTTTGTTGTTCTGCAAACAGCTCTGAGAGATGAACATGGCACCCTAAAAATAAATGTGATTTGACTTGACCTTAGCTCCGGCTTGTACCAGGATCAGTCACAGCGTTATTTGGCCTGAGCCACTGGCCCCGAGTCCTGATGATGATATGCAGTAAAATGTGTTAATGCATATTCATGAGTCCCTAATTTCTTTTGTGCCTGGGAACATTTCAGTTGTGCAACACAGACATACACACAAACATGCACATACCAATACTTACTCAAATACACACACGTGAATGCTTGTGTTCCTTCACGAACACGCACAAGCGCACCACATGCTAATACTATGTGCCAGCATGCTAATACATTTGACATGCACACATACACAGCTGTTTTTAGCAACATGGGTTTTATTCTGGTGAAACCACTGGTGTCAACGAATGACACGGTTATATCATGTGTTTTCTGTTCCAGTTTTGATTACAGGCTGTTAAATCACTTCCATTTCAACAAGACTCATGTGACCTCCGTTTAAAGGAACATTAATCAAATCCAAATACCTAATTCAATTTCTTAGTGTGACCACATTCTCTCCACCTGAGTCTTCTCATTCTTCTTCTCATACTGATTTCCTTCATTTCCCCAAATGCTTTTTTACCCTTAGCCATAAGAGAATGGATGATGAAACAATGGTGGATATGGCCTCTGAAATTTAGCATCTAGCATGATACTCAGACTTATTTGGCGCTTTGTTTTCACTCATTTTTAATATATAAATAAATGTGTGAAAGCAAATCAGAGAAACTGCTCTCATTGAATACAACAACAGACCTAATGTTATTTGATAGAGGCTAATGTACATTTAAACCTATGGTGGCACATTTGAATCTATCTGAATAATGCGCCCTAAAGCAGGAAAATAGTGCTCCATTGACTTCAGACAAAACATTTTCTTCCTGCTGCACCAAGATAGCAATGCACCAACAATGCACCTAACCATTTTTCCAGTCCAGTTCGTAGGCCCCGGACTCTGGACATGAAAATAACTAACGCAGTGTTGGCCTGAAACTGGCAATGTAAGGTTGTTCTTCGGCCCAGTTGTTAGACTGGGCCTTAGGAGTCTACAGTGTGTTGGCAGGTCCGTCAAGTTGTAACTCCTGAGACACAGCTGTGTTTGAGCGAAATGCTAACATTAGCATGTTAACATGCCCACAATGACATTGCTAACATGCAGATTTTTTTTGCATATTTAACCATCCTAGCTGAGTGTGTTAGCATGCTAACATTTGCTAATCAGTATACAGCTGAGGGTTGATGGAAATCTCTTTGGTTTTGGAGGGGCATAAAGAATTTCACATATCAAAATTGTTCGTGCATCATGGATAACTTTGCCAAATTTCACGTTAATCCATCCTTTCAAAGGTTCGGAACATAGACTGTATATAAGAAGTGGACAAAGTGAAAGCTTCGCGTTTGGCATTTAAGCCTTAGCCATCTTAGTTGTTGGCCTTAGCCCAGTGTGAAAGGGTAAAACATACCCCTCTTTATGGACTATTTGACTCTAAATGGACCATAATTTACTAAATGAACATCATGCTGTATTGAAAAAGACTTGAAACTAGAGCTTGAGACCATAAACTCATGTTTACAATGTTTACAAGAGAATAAATCAAGAGAGAAGTAGAGTCATTTTCTCATAGACTTCCATACAACCAGAGGAGTCGCCCCCTGATGGCCAGTAGAAAGAATGCAAGCTTATGGCACTTTCACGTTGGCTTCACACAAACCCAACTTATATTGTGCTTATCTTTATTCTCATTTATTTTACAGTTAACTGTATCACAGCAGTCCAAAATGGTTGAAACAATAATGTAACCGCCAGTCTTTGATTGTGAAGGAGTTGGTAAACGAACGTGACATTCCCAGTGATGATTTAATATGCCCCTGTGAGCCAGCCTAGGAGAAGCTGATATTGAAAATACATAGATGGTTTAAAAACAATCATTTTTTTAAGTCCTCCATCCACAGAAATGGTCCCTCCATCGGGAATGATATTGGACTGAAGTGCTACTGGGAGAAATGTTTCCTCTTCCATTCTTCCTCCCTGTTTATTCATATTTACTCATTCCTCTCTAAATCACACCCATCTGTTGATTCTGCAGGAGCCTTTTTCACATGACAACTACTTCGGGTAAAAGTTGTCCTATCCCTTCGACTGAGTAGAAATTCACTTTAAATGTCATCCCCGCGCTCATTGTAATATCATACGCTCCCAGCTTTGCGGGTGTGAATCCTCCCTGCCAGGCCGAACAGGAGGAATATGCTTAGTAGTATTTAAAGCCGAGGCGCTCGTGTCATTTAGAAACCGCACAGCTCTGACTTAGCCAGCCCTCAGAGAGCAACGGTACAGGTGGATCATCTCTGTTCTCTCTCCTCTTCTCTCCGCCGAGGCCCCGGCTGTCTGCACCATGACCGGCTTTCGCTGTCAAGCTGAACAGAGTAATCCCTGCAGTAAAAGCCTCGCGCTAAAGGTTCACGCTTTCTCCTCTCCCTTGAAACACGGCGGTACACTCAGGTTCATTTTCTGGCTCGTGAAAGGAGTTCAGGTGCATTCTGTTTTTTATCAGCGGCCGTAACCGATTGAAGCAAAAGGCAAAGAGAAAATAAAAACAAGGGCGAGTTGACTGGGAAAATGTAAGCAAAATGGATATGTGCTGCACATGTCGATGTGTATTGTTGGCAAAAGACAGGAACAGATTGGCCCTTTCTTTGGCAATAAAGATAATACTCTAAAAAGGCCCATCTGCCTTATTGAATTCCAACAGCCCCAATACACAAACACACATACACACACACACACACACGCACACACACACCCCTGCTTCCGATTAAATACACTCACGTCACACACACACACACACACACACACACACACACCCGCATATGCTGAAGGGCTACTTCCCAGCTGTGTCTTCCCATTCATAAATGTCATTGACACTGTGCTCAGTATGATAAATCTCCTATTTGTCCATGATTTGCATAAAGAAACGATCAACATGCAGGATCAGAGGTTAACAAAAGTGACTTGATCGCTTCAGCAGAGCAGAGAAGAGCGGGAGATGCAGTGACTAGGGTGTAAGATATTGGTTTCATGCACTGTGAGTTGGGGTTTTGTCATAGACATAAACAAAATGATACAATATTCTTCCCCAGAGAAATAACAACACATTCTCACTCCCAACTCGTCAAATAGCGACGCCCGGTTGGTGACCCTACCCTTCTAGCTATGATCCTCTAAGTTCCCCCCCCTGGTGGCAGTTTTGAACATGTGAGGGGAGGCGTGTCAATATACACTCGTTACATGCATTGTGTCTTTTTAATAGAAAATTCACAGGCAGTTAGGTTTAGGCAACAAAATGACTAAGTTAAGTTTAAAGAAAAGATTGTGGTTGATGTTTTTTAACTAGAGTGACTCATGACACTTACGAATCATCATGACCGACGGGACGAAACAAGTCGTTGACTTCACGTGGGACTCCTGGCTCAAAGTCCCAGGGAATCGAATACCGTCGCCCGTAGTATGAAAGGAACAGCTAAGGAATGTGTAGTAGAAATATAAAAAAACGGTTAAATTATTATGTCTGTGGTGTTCCAACTTTACAAATCATTATGATTTGAAAATCTTCCAGTGTGCATCAGCCAATATATGGAAACTAGCATCAAGGCAAGACCAAAAGGCCCGCAGATTTACTGGACCTAAACACAACACAAATACTTATTTTAATTGAACATAAAAATACTAGTTGCAATGCAAGAGCAATGCATATGTGTACATGCACATGATGAATAATTCAAAATATGACTTTATGTTTACTGCCGGGTAGAGAGAGCAGTTCCCCTGGTAACTGTACAACTAGCCCCGAGCTGTTATTTCAAAGTGTGACTGCTTTGTCTTAGGGTTAAGGGAGCAAATGGCTAATTTGAATTTGATTCAATATGTATGAGAAAATGTGTATGAATGCAGAGCGGTTGGATATAATTTGGTTAGTAAGGAGACACACTCTCATTCTCAAGTTGCATCAGACTTTTACTACTATAACTGAATCCAGAGATGGGTGTAAGAAGGTCAGATTCTCAGAATAAGTGTCAGGTTAAGCTTACTGACTGTTGTTGAAAGGAATAGTTTGACATTTTGTGAAATGCGTTAATGCTGCATTCAGGTGCAATCATCTTTTTGATGGCGTGGGAAAAAACGTACAAACTGTCCGATGGAACAGATATAATGCGTATGACGATATTTTGCTATACTAATGAGAAGATTATTTTGTGTCTAGTATTTTCTGTAGTTATTCTAGTAATGTTAGTAGCTATAAAATGCATCTTTCTCTGAAAATTCAGTTGCAGGCATTAACAACTGTCTCCAGTGTGAGGGAGCTACGTAACGTACGCTTTCTGTTCTGCTTTGCTCTGTGATTGCAAATCTTCAACACACACAAGAAAAACTACACACTGTTTCTGTCATTAGACACATGGGAAAACACTTCTATTAGAAATGCAAAACATTACTGTAATAGGCAACACACACACACACACACACACACACACACACACACACACACACACACACACACACACACACACACACAAACCCACATGAAAACACTTAGAAACTAATTGAACACCAATCAGTATGAACCTTCGCACAACAAGTAGACCTCCGGTAAGCTCACCTCTTCTGTGAGAGTTTAGCAAACATGGAGGCAGTAAGAGTGAGAGGAAGAGGAAGGTGATGAGAAAGATGAGGACAGGAAGAAAGAGGGGGACCAGGGCCGACATTGCTGGTGATGTGGACGAGGTGATTATCCCAAATAATCTATCATACCTACTGTACTGTGATTCTACTTTTCTTTGTGTGTTTTTTTTGTAAAAGCCTGTTATTGTGAAAAGTAAGCTGTTTATATATATATATATATATATATATTTTATTTGTTTTGTAATTGATTTGCTATAATTTAAATATAAGTAAACATACAGAAGTCTGTATGAGAACTTTAAAGGTATACAAAGTAAAGACTGCAGTGTTATATTTGGCTTGTGTGTAGACCTTTGACACGCTGAGCATAATTCTGTGTAAACAAACACAGGATCATAACAGCTGAAAGCAGAGCTTATTTCGTCACACGAGAAGCAGCCAGCCTCAGATGTTTTGCAAAGTGTAAAAACTTCCATCAAAACTATACGGTATTTTATAAAAAAAACACAAATAACGTTTCTGCTTTTAATGATGTAGTCTGGGTTTGATTTTTCACAGATGTTGTTAAAGTAAAGCACATGAATATATATTGACCAAACCGTACACACACGACTGGCAGTACTGCACACTGATCAAAAATATGTATTTCTCTCCACATTGTAAAATCAGTCAATACATCCATGCATTTCCAAAGGTTGTTTTTTGCACTAAAATCAGAGCATATTATAAATAGAATATAGCACAAAAACACAGCAAACACAAACAAAAACATTTACTTTTCTTTTTTTTTTCAATGGCTTATACACGGTTTTTTAAATCAGGCCTCCATTGGTAATGTAACAGGCACTCACCTTTGTGTTTTTTTAAATTTTCTTTAATAGTGCTGATTGATGAGATGACATTCAAACAATTAGGTGTTTGGCCCGTTGGTACATGTACTTGCCAATTGATCCATAGGTGTGGCATTTTTAATGGTTTTGAAATGTATTATGTTAAGAACCGTGTGCAGTGTGCTGCAAAAAAAGTGAAAATTGGGAGCAAAGCAGAAAATGTTTTAGAGCTTCTAGACTTGAGCTCAGGATTTCCTCTCTGAGTGTGAGGTCCAATTTAGTGTAGAAGCAATTAGATTAAAAAACAACAACAGAAAAACACCTTCAAATGGGATTCATGTGTATGCAAGGAGTCATGAAAACAGCGTTGGTAAAAGTTGGCGTTTTCCTTTAATCATCAAGCTTATATCTTTGAATGTGAGAAACAGATCGATGCTTCACACAAATCCAGTGATTCCATCCTGAAGTCATTCACTAGTTCTACTGATGGAAACCCTGTTTTTTTTTTTTTTTTTTTAGCCTACTCTGCAAAAAAGACCCATAAGCTGTGATCCGGCTGCTTTATAGCCGAGTGAAAGAGTCGTTTTGTAGCCTTTAGACTGAATTTGACATCTAATATCAGACATCTAGACAAGGGCCTTCCAACATTACACTTTGATGCACTAGCGGTTGGCTTCCTCGCCTGTTATTTGCCTCCTTCTGCTGCATAAAATCCAAGGTAACATTGGCAGTCAGCCTTTCAAGTTCACATTAAGGTCTACAAAATGTTCTCCCTCCCTCTTAAAGTAATCTATATGTCAACTGAGACCACCGTTTATATTTCTCTAAGGTATGTGCCGTACAACATATACCATAAAAGTGTCTTTCCATGTTCTGCTAAAGGTGAAAAGATCATTTTATTTTATGTTCTATTCGACATTTCAACCACGAATAGAGAGTGAGGAGATGAGCCAAACACGGGGACCTTGGCGTGAACCGTTTCCCGAGTGCAAGACTCCGTTTCCTTCCCCTTGAACTGTTACATCTCATTATTGCTGCCCGTTTCAAGGTCCCTGACCGCCGAATGATGTCATCTCTGGCTCCTGTGAAACGGACAGCCCAAAGTC
This sequence comes from Anoplopoma fimbria, assembly GCF_027596085.1. Classification (NCBI taxonomy): domain Eukaryota; kingdom Metazoa; phylum Chordata; class Actinopteri; order Perciformes; family Anoplopomatidae; genus Anoplopoma; species Anoplopoma fimbria. The sequence continues at coordinate 31,556,764 of NC_072450.1, forward strand.
AGCCAAGCGCGCTGCCACATCTGCTTTTAATTCAGCCCGCCAGTCCGGCATGCCACAATTATTCCTAATGTTTTTGCGTATTTGCATAATGAAGGGGTTAATTATGCTTATGAGACGCCCCAGTGGTCTTGTCTTGAGTGTCGGGGACACAGCTGTAGGTCTGCGAGCTAAATCATGCGCTAAATGTGTCACCTAGAATTAGCTCCATTTGGCCTAGGCTCACGGTGGGCTGTTCTGCGTGTGAAGTGGAGAGCCCAGGCCGCGGCTCGGCTCTGGTCAAGTCGGACGTGAAGGGGTGGGTGGATATCAGTCATTACCCACTGGCCCGGACAAGATGCAGCGAGTCAAGCACAGCTCCCACTGTGTCTTGAAGATCAGTTGGACAATAAAATGTTATGCACCCGTGAACAACAGGAGTATATTTCACTTTAAGCACAGCATCAGGGCTGTCTCATGTTCTATTATTTTCTTCTTTCACAGGATGCGTTTGTACCTGTCGGGAGGCACACATGGAGCTTCACATTGGATAAAAACTGCCAGGCTTAAGAAAGCCAATACTTTCATCATCACTCACCTCTACAGTTCATTTAACATCAGCCGGGGATTTATGGCGTCAGCACAGAAAACGATTTTTGCAAGCAAAGTTAAAACGCTTTTAGGTTACACTTATCCGACCTCTTGCAGAGATGTAGATGAGAAGATTGATGCCATTCACATGGCAACCATTGGAGACTACAGGAAGCTACTATATCACTGGTTGAAGCCCATCCCGGTGCCCAGGGTGTCACATACTTTTACTTTGCCACGCCCCTAGTGGTCTGATACCAAACAATCACAGGACTTTCAACCAGGAGACCAGTGTTCACGTCATGAACAGTTTTTTCTGTCTTTTAGGGTTAGTGATGTTTGGGATATGATTTATGTACATATTTTGCATTGCTCACGTTTTACTTGGTTTACTTAGTTATTTTAAGCCCAACCACTATGTTTTTTTTCCAAATTTAACTTAGTGTTTTTGTTTGAATTCACAACGTATACCACGAGTTTACTGCAACTTTAGTGGAGCGTCATAGTTGATGCCTTGTTTTATATAAATTCCTGTCGCTCTGTTTTGAAAAGTTTGCAATGGATCAGGAACAGCTGACTGGAGAAGTCAAAATGAGGGGTGATCTATATGATACCTCCTCATTACACCACAACAAACTCAATAAAAGGGCGGCTAGATGGAGGGATATCGCCAAGGGAGCTGAAAGTTTCAGTGATTTCGGGTTAAAAAGAACAACCGCAGGAAGTGGTTACATCTCCAGCATGATCTGGAGCACAGAGCTGAAATGAAATGTATAGTAAGGGATTCAGTGTGGACAGACGCGTTTGGACCCCTTTGCAGCTGCATTGTTAAACACTATCAACCACCTTGTACCCTTTAAATTAAGCTGTAGCAACAGATTAATTCAAATTACGTACGTTCGTTTACTAGAATCACTAAGTTAGCCAAGTATTTACAGATTGTAAAGCCCTCTGAGGCAAATTTGTAATTTGTGATTCTGGGCTATACAAAATAAACTGAATTGAATTGAATTATCTTAAGTAGCTGCTGTTTATCTGGCATGATATAGCCAGCTGCATACAAAGGTTATTTTATTAGATCACAAGCTATGAAGCTTGAACTACAAACAGATTTCTTAAAGGTTTAGGACACTAGATATGTTGCCCCAATGCTGCCCTTAGCCCTCTGCTGCATGGTGCTGTGGAATGGAAACACTTCCTCTGTCTCAATTAAATTGAAAGGCAGTAATATAAAGTCCATATTACTATTTCATTGTGAATAGGGGATCTTCTACTTTGATATGACAAATAATGGATCAGATCACATGAACAGGAAATCCTCTTTGAACATCCTTTTCCCGTAACAATATGACAGTGGGGATGGTCAACATCTAGGCAAAATTCCTTGAAAAAAAAAATTGGAAATCTAGATGTGATAAGTTTTTAGTAAAACTATATGCAAATATGGAAGTAATCTGTGTGCATTCAACCTGTTGGACTATAAGTGGCTTAAATAGGACTGGCCTACTCAGAGTCTATGTTAATAACTTTGATAACAGTTTATCTGGATTACTAATTACACCACTGGTTGTCCGTGCGGAAAAAGACCTTCAGTCGGAAGAGACAAAACAGATGACAGGCCCATGCAAGCAGAAAGGAGGAGGAGATGACCGGATGCAGGAGCAGGTGCTCCAAGTGTGCCGTGTTTCTCTGCTTTTTCCCAATCCATGCGGGGCAAAATTGGGTCAGAATGGACAATATAATGTGAATTTTATAGAAAGAAAAAACATGTTGATGGTGAAATGCATGATCTTGAAAGAAAAATAATTAAATAGGAAAACAAAAAAAAAATTGTCTTTCCATTTGGCAACAATTTGAAATATTTAATCTTCAAATATTTCCATTATTTAAGCAGTGTTAAGTAACAAAAACACGTAAAAACGATTTCATATTGTCTGAGTAGTATGTCATGCAATAGCAGGCCAGTAACTGATAATCCTAATAGCAAAGAGATCAGGGACTAAACAGCCAATCAGAAATGACGGGGATTGTGTTACACACACTCACTGTCAATGTTGAGCGGCAGATTTGTGGGAGAAAAGAGACACAGTGGGCAAAGGTCCAGAGCAGGGGAACTGAGAAAGGGAAAATGAGTAAAACTGAGTGAGAGAGGATATCACTGTTCACTATGTGGACAATAGACAACAACAAAAAAAAGTGCTTACAAATCTCTTTCTGTGCTCAAAAGCTCGTATCAATGCATAGGACAAATATAACTCCACAGATGTAAGAGCCAATAGTTCGTCCAGAAAACAAACAGAAGAGGTGATTGGTCACTGTTCAGTGAAAATACTGTAATGCGTTTGTTTGTTTTTGGAAGAAGTGTGTAAATGGCATTTAGTGTAAGAAAACACTGAGAAAAACTACCGTGACAGTGACAACAAAACATCATGTAAGTCACTGTAAGGCTTTAATTGCACGCATCTCATCTGCATGCATGATGAGCCACAGTTTAGCATTTTTTCTTTTCTTTTCCAGCTTAGTAGACTCGAGGTAAGAATCAAACATAGGCAGAGAACGTTGTGATTTAAACATCTAGTAAGCTTTGGGCCATGTCTTCCCTGTTTTCCATTTGATTCCAATCAGCCTGGGATTCTCCTCTGTTTGAGTGTTGGCAGTGAACGGCGGAGTTAAATGTTCTGTTGCTCGTCGCGTGGCAAGCTGGTTATCGCATATTTATTCAGAGTCAAAAGTAGGCTATACCTGGAAGCATCGGCTGATTAATGTGTCATCAACTTGTTTCTTGTACGCACATAAATGTCTTGATAATTTGCATGCATCAACGTGAGACGCAGAATGAAAACAACAACAAATTCCGAGGCCTCCACTCGGGTTAGTTTGGCTCTCAAAGAATTTTCACTTAATCTTTGGCGGTTCCTATCCTTTGCAAACATAAAAGGATTTTGTTTTCCCCCGTCGTCCACGATGTTAGGAAATAGCAGAATTATGTTTGTGACTAATTAAAGGAAATTGGATTGAATGAAGTTATTTCTCCTAGGATATAGCTTAAGCATTTGTCTGATGACAAACACCAGAGAAATCCTCCGACGCCGTGAAGGATCACAGAGGGAGGAATTAATTCACTGCTTTCCTAAAATCAAAGCACTAAATAGCGGCATGCTATTGTCATAAAAAAGCGTTAAGAGTTTATTACATTTACAATCATTGTTAACATTTTTTTTTTTTATGTGGAGAAAAGCAGAGCAACACATGTCCCTACAGGATTGACACAAATACAGTAAACAACACTGCTGCTATCTATTATTTCCCATCATGATATCATGATGTTGGGCATTTTCCCCATATTCTTTAGCTATAGGCTGCAGATAGTTATTTATGATAATTTCAGAGGTCCTTAATGACGATAATCAGGTGTTATTTTGCCGCGTGTGTGTTTTTCTGAGTAGAAATTACACTGCAAATGAGAAACCAATTCACTCTGCTAGAAAGTCCAACCCAATTTTTCAGTCTGTCTAGTAATATGTTGTGGTGGACCGTGTCGAATGCGGCACTGAGATCTAATAATAGCAGTAATCTATTCCATTCATCCGTCCTGTATAGCTCTGCTGCGTAATCTTGCAGTAATTTGATGGTTTTTGTGTAAGTTTTTTCAGTCCAGATATGAACTGAATAGCTCGTCGTTGAGGAGGTGTTCATTGGTCTTGACGGAGAAACCTCTCTTCCAGTATGAACATGTAATCCAACAGAGAGGCCTTGAAATGAATACTACCCTTGTACTGTAAAGCTTAGCTGCGTTTGTTGCTGTATTTCTTACTGTGATATTATATGATGTTCATTATACTTTTGCTACCAACCTGAGCTTCACAGTGCCTTTCATAGACTCACATATGGCAGGACTGCCATGCTCATCAGATGCAATACGTTCAATATCGATAAATTTGAATTAAAGAAGAAGGGACAGCGCTCTGTAGGGGAATGGGGTTTGGCTTCAGGGCTCAGCGGTCGAGGTTTTGGCCTGCAGCTGGCCTTCACTTATATCCAAATTCTAATGGGACTCAATCTAAAACTAGTAGTTTGTATAAGTTTATATGTTGGCGTCCTGGTGTGGGCTTGTCGGTAAGCCTCCCAGCATGCCTCAGGGCAAAAGTTGTATATGTATAATTAAAGGTTTGTACTTTGTTAGCAGTTTCACTGTTTTACACTGTGTTCTACAATGTTCCACAATTCCATTGTTGCTTATTTGGACCCATGTTGATCCCTAATGTGAGCACTTGTGATAGACTGGCTCAATAACATGGTAAATGGTAAATGGACTGTACTCGTAGAGCGCTTTTCTAGTCTTCCGACCACTCAAAGCGCTTTTACATTACTAATCATTCACCCATTCACACCCATTCATACACTGATGACAGGAGCTACCATGCAAGGTGCCACCTGACCATCAGGACCCTAACTAACATTCATACACATACATACAGCCTGCGGGAGCAATTTGGGGTTGTGCAAGTGTCTTGCCCAAGGACACACCGACATGGACTGCCAGAGCCAGGGATCGAACCGCCGATCCTCTGATTGGGGGACGACCCTGCTCTCCACTGAGCCACAGCCGCCCTGTAACATGTGTGAGTTAATAAATAATCCAGTGTTGTTGAAGCCTTGACTGTCCATGTCGATATGAGGAAGATCTCAAGGAAAAGGCATCGGCCACTTTGGAAATTGAGTTTGAGAAAAATAAATGATGGTAATTCAACATATGTCTTTAGTCCAGGCATCATAATGCACCACAGGCCATGAGTTTAGACACATATTTAATACTTCTATTTGTGTGAAAACATGAAAGAAAGACTAAAGAAAAACAACTGGAGTTACAAGGTCCTCCCATCACAGCCAGTGATAAATATTTAATCCTGTCAATCAATACCGAGCACTTCATCCGTACTAACGTATTGTACTCCCTGACTTTAGCTCAGCTTTTTCTTTCAAAAGCACATCAAATCCTGCAGCTGAGCCCAATAACCTTGTTTCCCTTTCGTACCTGGAGGAGTTTCTGTAAAGTAGCCAAAGAGCTCTTCCACCTTCATACGGGAGTCATGGAGGCTGAGACAACCTGGGTTTAAATTAAGATAAAGTATCGGAACTGAGCTCAGTGCTCTAGTTATAACTTCCCCGGAGGTCAGAGGTCACACCTGGGCCATTCTTTCTCCGCTGCCGCTCGGTGTCACTTCCTCCACTGAGGTCAGTCCCACAAGGGCTCCGTGTCGACACCAGACCTGTGTTCGCCTCAAACGGTCACCCTGTTCTGGAGGCTTTTGTCTCTCTCTCTCTCTCTTTCTCTCTCTCTCTCTCGCTTTCTCTCTCTCTTTCTACAACAATTGGATCTTTTTCTCGTAAGGGGCAAAAAAGTGATCCAGCTGCATGATTATTTCTTTAAGATAGCAAAATCATGGAGACGCTTTGTAAAAAAAACAACAAAAAAAAAACGCTGAGATATTTTATAAAATGGAGGACGTGACAGTTTTCTTTTTTTTTCCTGTGTCGCTCATCAAACGCAGTCCGCCTGCTCAATATTCAGATGATGTTTCCAAATGACACATGCTGACACACTTTTCAAGCTAACCAGGACTTGTCATTCTTCTTCTTCTTCTTTTACAAAGACACCTTTTGTGTCTGAGATGAAATTGGATGAAAGAATTGAAAAATAAATGGGGGAATAAAAATAGCAAGTCAGAGAGTCAGAGGCAGTTGCAACAAAAAGTCAGAGGCACAGGAGAAAGGAGGCGGGGACATTCAGCCTTCAAAATTAGCTCTTTTTTCTTCGCCAAAACTGTATTTGAGATTAACTGCTCATTGACTATAATTTAGAAGCTAAAAGAAGCATACAATTTTGCATAAAACATCATTGTTTTTATGAATAAAACAAGATATATACAATAATATCTTATACAATAAGAGAGTCAGACTACTCAAGAGAGATGATCTACTGAAAAAAAAAATGAGATGCTGCACAGCTTTTTCGGTCAAGAATAAATGGATGCAAAAAGACCCATCAGTGTTTGAAATATTTTCCAGGGATGAAACCTGGACAGTCCCTATCAGTCAGCGGGAGACCTCATCGCTGCAAAGCCTCGGCGACTTCAAGGATCTCTCCGTTTGCTTGTCATGTTTAGCATTGTTTTGTAAAACGGGGTGGGGAAAATCCATCTCCGCCGCACAGCTGGACGTCCGGCATCTGTGTCTGCCAGGCTTGTGAGCACAGGCGCGGCCTACAAAGATGCATACATTATCTCCGAAGGAAATGGATGAGCTTTTTTTCTCAAGTGAGTAGCAGTGGGAAAAGACGAGCACGCCGCCGCATGTCCGTCTCCGCCGTTGGTCCCCCCGGCAACACCCCACGACGGCGCTCTTTTTCTCTGTGCTCCGGCAGGCGCCCAGCTGAGAGCGAGCTGCTGCATATGCATGGGAGTCAATATGTTCGAACCTACCCCTTTGGCGGGTCATCCAGAGTCTAATCTGCGAGAGGGTGTTATGGCAGGCGGGTGTGATGGGGAATCCAATTGTATATTAGAAAGTCACAGACGATTGACCGGCTGCCAGGCAGACACTGAGGCCGGAGAGAAGAGGATCGCTTCTCTTAGTGGCTTCCATCAGTCTGTCCACATCGGCCACTGGAGCGGAAGATGCCTCCTCGCTCAAGCCCCCTTGTGTGGACGTTGGTTCCACTTAAATCAGGTGGGAGATATTCATGGCCTCCCCCCCCTCAGACGAACACTGAGATTGCTTTGTGGGGCGGAAGAGGTCAGCCGGTGAGAGACATTAAAGCAGTGTTGCAAAGTCAACTATCAATAGTTTACTCTCCCTTATGGGGCCGTGCACATGTTGCGTCTAAAAAAATGCTAGCCGGGCAGCTTTCATCCTTTTATCCAAGGTGCTTTTCGAGCTCCTGTCCCGCCTGCAGTTACTAAGCAACTAAAAAACCTGCGCTGGGATGGCAATGATGATTGAGTTGCGGTAACTTGGCTTTACTGACTAAACAAAGTCCAAACAAAGATAAATGGATTTTTTTCCAGCACTGCAGATCCCTCACAGTAGCTTTACTGCTCGATATGTCTGCCTCCGTTTGGCTGACCTTTCAACCGGATGCTGTGACGTCCTTGGACAGAAAGGACAGCAGTGAAATAGACCGTGCTAAAGATCGTGGTAGACCCCCCCCATATATTTACTGTAGACTGATATTTACGTGAGAAAGAAAAAGACATGCGGCACTTGCTGCAGTGTTGAACTACTTGTATCTCTGAGCCGTAGTGCTTGGACATTCTTGCGCTGTGAATATGACGCTCTCGGCACCTTCTGCACGTCTGCAATGACCACAATGGATTAGATGGTGCAAAAAAAAATGCAGCATGTGAATTAATTTGGGTAATTATGGCTAGAGATTGCTTATCTGTCAACATGATATATGGGTTATTTCATTTGTTATACTCCAACTGAAATATTCTATTGTTTTAGATTTGAATAATCTAGTGACCTTTACAATTGTATTTGAGTGATAACAAATGATCATAAGTCATAATGAGTTTAGGAAAGTTTAAATAGAGGCCAACTTTTATAGTTAAAGCAAAGCACCTTCAGTTTAATAAAATACTTATTTCCCTGAATGTTTAATTCAAAGAAAAAAAAGCAATAAAAAAGCAACAATTAGAGAAAAAAATACAGACAAATCTGGTCCCAACCTAAGGGTTAGAAACCTTAAGACATCAGCACGTCGTCGGCAATTAAAAATGTTAATAAAGTCATTAATAAAGGGTCACAGGTTTCTTACTTTCTATTAAACCAGACGCTCCCACCATGTCTGTGACCCGTTAAAGCAAAGCGCTGTCTACTCACAACCCCTCCTCATAGGCTGCGAGCAGTTTAACAAAAGAGTGACGTTTCCTTGCCTCCTTGTTTCCTTACAATAACGCCTAAAAGCCTAAGAAGTCGTATGCTTCACAGTAAAACATCAAATACGAGAAAAGTAAAAAAAATGAAAAAGAAACAAAGCTTAACAGGAGACCCCCTGCCTTTTATTTTCTCTCATTAATCATATTACAACCCTTTATAATTAGCATCTATGCCAGGAGATTATGAGATCGGTTGTTTGTGTGCATGATTGAGTGTGCATCTGTGTCTCTGCCAGATGATAGGTATAGGAATACAACATGAAGTGCAGGTGTAAGCACTGCTTATAGTAGGGCATTATATGTAAATACAGATGAATATGGTGTATACACTATAGATCAGTAGTATAAACATACTCAGTTACGGTAATACAATAAGTACTCTTTGTGGCTTATTAAAGATCAGTAAAGCATTACTACATTATTTGTAGATATTAATAAACGCTTGATAAAGGATTCCTTATTAGCTATTTGTAACAGCATTTTTACTACTACTACTAATGTCTCAAATATACATATTTTTTTTTTATAACAAGCAGCTAATGCTGTTGTTTTTGGTGAGGACATGTTGTTTTGGTCGCCCGATCTGAAGCGTGACACAATTGCCCCGTGATGTAGTGCATGGTGTGGGAACATAATCTTTCCTTCTTGTCCAAAGCATGGCAGTTTAGAGTTTCACAACTACAAAGCAACCTTGTCTTTTGTGTGAGCCCGAGCCTGAGCTGTAAGAAAACCCATTGTAAGCTGCTCTGAATGAGAAATTGGTTTTGGCTAAGGTCCTCTCACCCCTTTAGCTTGTTCACAATACTTCAGCCCACGTTTTCTTCAAACTCACAAAATTCTCTTGTGTCGTTCGCCTTCTGCACCCTCTCCGCTCGCTACCTCTGGCTGCTTGTGTTCAATGCAAAGCCCTGCTGCTGGTGCATGGGGGGGGGGGGCTGCCCGAGGAAGCGCTCCCCTGGCCTGTACTGTACCTCCAGGCCTCCCGTCCCCTCAACACCAGCTCTGAGCTCCTCTATGACCCGCCCCCCCCCACACCTCCCTGCGGCTACCTGGTCCACGCTCCACGCTCCACTCTCAGCTCCTCTCCCTCCTGGCTCTCCAGTACTGAAATGACCTTCCCACTCCAGTCAGGACAGCATAGATACCTCCGAGCTCTTCTAGAAAAGGGCTGGAAATTCATCTTTTTGTGAAACACTTCACGTTCTCCGCAACCCCCCTGAAACCATGAATCATATCTCCCTTCCCTACTTGCCTTTTAAAATTCCTCTCTTCATCCATCCCCATGTCCTGGCAATTCACTATCTTACAATAAGGGTAGAAGACATATTTAAGACACTTTGCCCTTCATACCGTTTTGCTGTTAAGATTATCTCAGCATATAGTTTAATTCTTTGTTCTGTTATAATTTTGTTTTTTTTATGTATTTTTTTTAAGACTAAAATGCACAAAAATGAAAGTTGTTTCTACATTTACATAATTAAATACAATGGTGTGATGTAAAACAAGCACTATCAAAACCAAGTATTTTTGAATCCAAAATGCCTTCAAACTACTAAAAACCTTTCAATTTATTAATCCTAGTTGTATGATTTTAATCCAGGTATCATATTCTGTATCAACATTAAAAATAGAGGTACGGTATATTCAGGTGTAAGGAACAAAACCAAAAATACAACTGGCAGAGCGGTTTTCCTCTCTTGCCTCTACAGTAGATTCACAGCAGTAAACTGACAGCAGTGGAATCCCCCAATTTGGATCCAAATGTGGATGTGATTCTAATATTTGCTCATACAGCATATCAGCTTTGACAACTGCAACAACTGTGACGGACAGCTGGAATCTCTTCGCCGTTATCTGGAGCGCCTGTGGACAGGACGCTCAGACTGACAGTCCCTTTACTATTAGACTGATATCGCATGAGACTGAACATATGTTTCTATATGATACGAACTAAATCATGAAATACTGACCACATAGATATGTCTTGCTAAGAATATTTTCCAAGTAGGTTACACATTATTTCAAACCCACTAATTCAGGATTCATAGGCAGTGTGTCAACAATGAATTAAAGGTCTATAATACAGTATGTTGTATTTATACACAAATGCATTATCATAAACATTGTCAACGAGGCCTCTGCATGATGAAATATAATCAAAAGCCATAATCGATTATAAATGTTATATATGTATTCAAATTGACTAAATAAAAACAACAAAAAAAAAAACTAAAGGACACTTTGCACCATTTATTAAAGAGTCAGTGTCCATCGACCTCTTTTAGACCTCAAGGTCCGTTTACTCGTCATGGTCAGAGCACTAATGTTTTGTGGTTCTGGAGGAGTGATCCAAAGTCTGCATTAATAACCCTTAATGATGTCACCGGGGTTATTAATGCATAGGCTTGAGCTTGCAGAACACAAATGTATACCATAAAGCCAGCGTTACAGACCACTCATGTGGAGTCAGAGAGATGTGGAAAAATGACCAGACAGGGAGAGTCCAATGAAAGATGCTGTCGAGTTGCATTTTGGGAAAGTGTAGAATCTAGTATTTTTTATTTTTTTTGGTTTGACCAATATTATTTTAATATATAAGGAACTAAAACATAGTGGCTGTTGCAACATGGATTCTGAGCATTCTATTTTTCGATGCTATTGTAAATAGCCGCACCGGCCCTTTAAGATGATGAGTTTCTTCCACTGGAGATCTGCAGGTAAATATTCCATCATCTGGAAGCTGATGGATCTCTGTGCTGAACTGATATTTCACACATGAAGTGGTTTTAAACTGGTATAGTATGAGCAGCTGAGATCCTCCACAGCTCATTGTTTTTATAGAGCTCCTCTCACATACTGTCGCTGGTCTCTCTGCCAGCACAAACCACAGCACCGCTCCACTATGAGGTGTGTAGATCCATTCTGGTTATCATATTTTTCATTGTAATTTTCTATTCATTATTCTCCACGGTTGCAGTACTTCCCTTTTATAGATTTTCTCTTACTATATTTATTGTTATTGCTTATTCCTTGTGTGTAAAAATATGTATTATCACTCGTATTATTATAATATGATCAGGGCGTCCGGAGCCCGCACTTTGTTATTAGACTCTCCTGCACAGCTCTCTCTCAGGAGGGTTTTTCACCAGTAAATCTGGAGGAATTCATAAGGATTCAATCCTGATATATTTGGTAAGATTTACAGATGATTCCTGAATTATTTTTTGCAATCTTCAGGCGAATATGTTGTCGCTGTTGTCCTTTGTTCACTAACTCCCTATAATTTCATCTGGGCAGGGTTGACAATAATGCATTAGCAGCTTTTGACAAATGATTGATTCCGAACTCAGTATGCATTAAATTCACGGTAACTGTTTGACAGAAGGCATAATTCAATTCTCTTTGCTCGGAGAGCTCTCTTTAGTCGGGACTGTTCGGCCCTTAGAACGGCAACGCGCCGGGGATACGTTATTATACCTATCAAGCACACTAATGATCTACCTCAGGGGCACAGGTACAGCCCGGTAATTTATGGGAGCTGGCGGAAATCTGCAGGCTAATGCCCTCCATCAAATGTCCACAGAGGAATGCAGCGCGGCGCGGCACACTGGATGCACATGTCACTCTGCGCTGCTCTCTAAACAAAAAGCTAATCACGGCACTTTGTTTGATTGACGCTTATGCCATCTTTTTCTTTTTTTGTCTTGGTTTTTTTTTAAATACCACATGCCTCTTGACAGCAAAGCAAATGACATGTTCACGGGGGCAGCGTGTTCCCTGTCAGTCGTTGTTGGTTTCTTAGTGTGAAATGAAAGACCCCCCCCCCAAACACACACACACACACACACACACACACACACACACTCGTTAATTTTACTGGCTGCGGTACGGTTGAATGGACAAAATCCCCCCGACAGATTGATACATCGAGCTTGCCGGAGTGACGTGGAGAGACCCCACCACCACCACCACCACCACCACCACCACCACCGCACACCTCCCTTATACCATCACCACCACTACCTTACCCTTCTCCCTCCTCTCCACCATCCCATCCCCACGAGCTGCCGAGGTGACAGGTCATAAATCCCTTCAGACATTGGCGGGGGGGGGGGTTTCGGAAGGGAGGGCGATGAGGATTGGGGGAGGTGGGGGTCGGGGTGGGATGGGGGGGTAGCTCCAACACAAACCTGAAGGAGATTTCTCCTCATGCATAGAAAGCTGTTTCCCCCTCACCGACAATGTCTCCCTCTGGGACGCTGCTGCCAACACACTGCATGCAAAGCAGTCTCTCTCTCTCTCTCTCTCTCTCTCTCTCTCTCTCTCTCTCTCTCTCTCTCTCCCTCTTCCCTCTCTCTGTGCAAACGGGGCTGCGGGGTTAGGGAACTTTGTGGCGCAGGATAAAAGGCAGGGAGCGGCGTCTCACAAAAATTCGCCACCCTCCCTATCATCCAGATGATCCTGAATGCCAATTACCCTCCCCCGCTCTGCAGGGAGCGGCCTGTCACTCAGGATGCGGCTGGTGTGTGTCGGGCATTGAGTGGCCAGGCGCTAAGAGTTTGCCACTGGAGGAGTCAAAATCTACAGTCACTGCTGGACAGCAGCGAGAAACCCGTAACACACATGTCGGCACACATTTAAAGGAATGCAGGTCCAGGTAGAAACACACACATCCAGCCTCACAGCCTAACACGGGGCAGGCCACTTCGGCAGGGTATGAGAGAGAAGTCGGCTCCAGTGAAACCGTTTCTCAAAATGGAACAGTAAAATCAATAAAACTATAAAAACAAAAAAAAGTTCATTTGTTAAGTTTTGACTGAAACAAAATTGTGGTTTGGGCCAAACAGAAGTGAAATAAAACAAGTTTTACCACATTGGGGAAAAGTATACTGAATGCTGAGTCAAGGCAATCATGTAAGTTTTATTTTCTCTTATCTATATATCTATCTATATGTATGTATTTTAACAGATGATCAAATGACTAAATGTAATTTGAAAGGGGTCACTCATAGTGAGCTCGATTCAATGGCCCTCTTCTTTGACATCACAGCAGGGAACTGGTTTTTGACACTGCCCAGTGCCCCAAACACTATTCCAAGCTAATGCTAATGCTGTGAGCAGTGAGTTAGCTTATCTTGAGTGGTTAAGGTCAGAGCTTGCAATGTCGTGCCATTGGCTAATTATTGTATCTAACCTACGTATCCTAATACTTTACATCTAGGTAATCTGGCCTCATAGTGTTACCATTTCTACTTTTTTTTATACCTTCTTCACTGGGCTTCAGTCTTATATTATACAACCTTTCATATGTTTGCATTATTTTTGTATTCAATCAATACAGTACTGTCTTTATCTAAAGCAGTGGTTCTCAAATGGGGGTACGTGTACCCCTGGGGGTACGTGAGATTTTTAAAAAATATATTTAAAATTAGCATCCATTCAAAAATCCTTTAAAAATTGTTATTTAGTGTAAGTTCATAAACTGAATTTAATGCAACAATGCAATCGTCAGTGTTGACAGTTTGATAAATCAGACACTGATGGCAGAGCGCTGTGTATTACATCTTTTTTTCAACCAAAAATGCTTTGCGCTGGTTAGGGGGTACTTGGCTAAAAAAGTATTTCACAGGGGGTACATCACTGAAAAGAGGTTGAGAACCACTGATCTAAAGTACAACATCCATCTGCTTTCAGATAGAATAAGGCTTGGACATAAAATAAACATATATTTGTGCTCATAGTACACAATGACGTCCTGAAATGCTCAAATCCCTAAGTAATAGGCTACAATCTTACCTATGAATAATATTAAAGAAAGAAAAGAAAAATAAGGAATGGACATGTGATCTCTGTCTGATGTGACTGAGCCATTGCGTTGACATTTCCCTACCTGAGCCTATGTTGGGATGGCCTGCGTTATCTCGCCGTCATCGTTTTTTCGACCACAGTTTTGATGATTCAAACAGCACCGCGCTATCGGTCATTCTTGTGAGCAGATGCTGCCCAGATCCCTCTATGTATTGCCATTTCGTCTCTTTATTGCCAGCCGGCTTATCCGGCACTGATGGAATTGTTAAAAAGCAGATATGAGCAGAATCCAGGAGGACCAGCCTTTGTCAGAGCATGCGTTCCCATCAGATGAGAGCATGGCGATAAGAATCGGAGCAACGCCTGCAGGTCGTGTCTCTCTATGCATAACAATCTACGGCTGTGTGGCTGAAAGAAAAACACTTTGAGACAGGAGAGAAGGGCGCTGTACGGGGGTGTTTCACTGCTGAATATGTATAAGGTGTCTTGTTTCTCCTTTTTGTCAAACCTGATTGATCAATATTGCAAAGCACAAATCAAGGTCTTGTTTGTAGTGTCTGGAGCTGTTTACAGGTAGATATGGTATTCATGTGTGTGCGTGTGTCTGAGTGTGTATGCTCTTTTTAGTGCCGGAAATGAACATTCAAAGCTCAGAGCATTAACTGTAAATTATATTTATTCCTTGTGATGTCCAAGTAGCACCATAAATTGTCTTTTTGAAATTGTATTATTTAAGGTTCTCAATACGGAATTAAGAGCATATCTATGATCTAAGATCCGCATACAACGATTCTTGTGATATCTTACAAAAAGGTTGCTGACAAATGACAAATAGGTCAATGCACTAGCATGCACAGGAGCCATAGCCTGGCTATGTAAAGAGAAGCTTTGATTACTAAACACACAGAAGAAGAGCGAGTGAATCCTCTGCTCAGCTGGACATCACTCTACTATGTCTTTACATAGCAAATAGTTGTTTGCTGCCATAATAATGTTCAGAATATTTAGGTAGAACCTTTATTGGTATTCCTCGGTAGGTATATCTCACTGTAGGTTGAACGGAACTGAATGCAGCAACCATTAACAGATCAGAAGTACATACATACATACAAATCATTCAGCAATTACTTGCAAACATCAGGATGCTCTTGACTTCCCATTAATGGGAATTAGCATTTTTAAATTTTGAATTATTATTAATGGGAATATTAGCACCAGATTACACCTTTCAGTTATTGTTCAACTTACTATTTCTCAAGCCTTATGTCAGAAGAACTAGTTTTGCACTTGAATGTAGTGGATGGAATTTTCCGGAACGAAAGAAAGCTGAACAGCTTATTATGAAATCTGCTGACTATAAGGGGAAATATAAGCATTAATGTAGAGTCAATGTTTAATTAACTTTTTTAATTTGTTAAAATCATTCATTTATGTTCACTCTGTAGCTGGGTTACACATATCAAACTGCTACAATATATCTTAATTAGGTTTAACTATCATTTTCTGCCAATGTAAAGGTGTCTCTAGTGTCTTTCCACAAGCATCTAATTTCTAAAAAAAATTATACAGAAAACACCTTATTATAAAAATAATAAAAAAGGAAAGACCTTAAGTCTTCATTCCATAGAGAACTGATGCAGGTCCTTTTTTGTGAAAAATAAGTATGGAACAACAATGCTTTAAGGTTGTCCACTTTTGGGATTCTGCTGGACTGCACAACTTTGCTGCTGAACATTTTGAAACACCAGTAATGTCATCCTGACCTTTGGCTGTCCCATCGCCTCCCCGTTCTCCCGCACATGCAATCAGACCTCCATCTGGGAGGCGAATGCAAGCTGGCATGCCGAACACCCCCGGACGGTACGACGGGACGGACGCATGTGATCAATAGAGACGGTTGCCGGTAAAGGTCAGGTGGGGCTGTTGGTAAACACTGAAGTGAAACTTGTGATGAGCCTTGACTTGGCCTCTTGATCAGCACCCAACACTGGCTCTGGTGCATTGGGCTTGGGGAGCAGTTGGGAGCATCGCCGGATAGTTTTTGGCTCTTCTTTACCGCTTGGTTGGATCATGACTGCAGGGCAGACGGAGGCGATGCCAGGAAATAAAGACAAGATTGATTAGTTTTACTTTGACACACCTCCAACAAACTCCCACACCACCTACACCTTCATTGCCAAAAGAGCAGCCAGCTTGTGTGGACACACACACATATACACCAGATCTGTCTGTCTGCTGAATTAGACTATGGTGTGCTTCCAAGTACTCAGAGAGTGAACTGGATCTGGTTTAATCATCATGGTATGCTAATGTATTCATATGAACTCTAGTAGAAAAAAAACTAGTGATTGTGTTCAAGAAGGAAAGAAAGAAAGAAAGAGGCAGATTGAGAGGTGAATAAAGTAATATAGTTTTGCAGTTTTCCATCTAGTGGTCTGGACCTCCAAGGGGTCCAAAGATAAATCTGAGGGATTCAAACATTTTATGAAGTTAGATTTTCCTTGTTTATGCAGAGCAGACTTTTCGAAATCAATCTAATATTTAACAGTTTTACCATGCAAAGATGATATAACTTGAAGGTGCAAGATACTAGACTGGAAGCATTTTGACGGCCTCTCAATGGCTCTCAACATGGCGGTGCCTGAGCCGGCGGCTAGCAGCTACTGGTGCTAACAGCTCTAACATTGCAAACTTTGGCAGAAAGAGCACCTGAGCCGTGCTGTAGGTTGTGTGGCATGTTAAGATTGGCAACATAGTTAAATAAAAAAAATTGAACCTTTACCCTACATGGGTGAAGTGTCTTGCCCAAGGACACATCAACATGGACAACTGGGCCTAGAATTGAACTGCCGATCTTCTGATCTTCCTCTGAGTCATATCGTCAAAGCTGTTATTTCTTCTGATAATTTTCCTAATGGTTTAACCCAAAATTCTGTATATACCTGTCACCTTGCAACTTCAATGATACAGTGACTTGTGTTCCCCTCCCTATGGTTATGGCTCTTTCAGTGCTGACAAGAGCGTCGTCAATAATCTACACTATCCCCCATTACAATGCACCTTTTCTTGAAAGAGTAACTTCACATTGGGCTAAAATCTGTATTCCACTGCCCTTTTCTGTTTGTCCATTCTGACACCCAAATGAGATGTCACTGTGTACTGACACACTCTGGAGTACACTTCTAGATCAATGCAGCAAGGTGGGAAGTTAGATTCTTTCAGCTTTGGTTAAGTTGCTCTTTATGTTAAACAACCCGCCTTAATGGTGACTACCTTAGAGGAGGAGTACATCTGTAGATCCCAAAGTGCAGGACTTATTAACTACTGATCATATTTGCTGTGTCATGCTATCCAATTTAACTCGCACCTAGTCTTCGGATTTCATTACAGACAGAACGGACGCTCCGATTAAAAAAATGAAAGCAGCACACCGTCAACACTGCAAGGAGAACATGCATCGTCAGACATATGCACCTCATCCACACCTCAGAGACTGCTGCCTGTAACACACATGATAGTTGGACTACGTATAAACACATGGATGCATGTTGCAACGGGCATTTCGTCAAACAGCTTATTCTTTTCCCTTCCACGTCAGGGTGCCGTGTGCTGCGAGGCAACTAGCTACAGGCGAGGAAGGCGTGCACTGGCTGGTCCTATGTGTTTTTCAATATGGCAGCTCTGCACGCAGTTTAATATGATAGTCCCCTGCCTTATCTAATGTGACGAGGGGGCTTTCTTGGCCGTGCCACAAAGCTGCTTTTAAGCATCTGTCAATGCCCCCCCTGGATAAATGTCATGTGTGGAATATCTCAGGTGGCAGCTGTGCCATTGCAATGGCAACGGCAGGTAGCCAGAAAACAACCCAAAGCCTAACACTAGGGACAAGGGAGGAGGTTTCTTTATTTCCCCAACTCTCTCTCTCTCTCTCTCTCTCTCTCTCTCTCTCTCTCTCTCTGTGTTTTATAACAATCTGCAAGGTCACACATCGGCAAAGTAACAAAAAGAAAAAAAGGTTTATTTGAAGCTGCTTTACCCTGCTTTGCTGCTTTCCATTTTCCCAGCCATTTATTGCATTTTGTTATTATCTGAAAAAAAGATGTTTGTGCCTGCAAAACAAGACACTTTGCCATTTACAGACAGTCTTTAAAAATGACAGCAAACCAAACACCTGGCCCTCAGGCCTTTTCTCAGAGGCCATTGTATTCACAGCGCTCTTCGCATATGTCCTTTTAAATGGAGGAAACCCTTAGTCCCTTCATGATACCGATGGCTGGCAGAGCTTTCACCACATTGAAGCTCACTGAGCCTTGCATGCTTATTGTAATCTTTCTAACATGCCATAAGACTGAGATGGAGAAATGGAGGGAACCTTGAGAGTCCAACCTGATTGTCTTGTTGTTTCATCCAAGGAGAGGCTCCTTTAGCACCATGGCGACATTCACTAAGGGAACTTTCAATTCCGCTCTCTTCACTTCATAAATTAGCACATCAATCAATAACCTGAGCCCTGAATGATATGCTTTCCCTCAACAAAACAAAAGCAGCATTCCTTGTATTAATGTCATCATTACCGTTTATGAAGGCCCGAATGTGGCCATGGCTTAAAGTAAATCATCATCATGAATGGAGCATCCAGGCTACGCTCTAAAAAACGGGAGGTCATTTTATACTCTCTTTCACCACCACACATGTCTTCACAAAGAGGAATAGGCTTTTAGATCAGTGAAGATTGAACATTCTTTCAGTTTTTCAGCTCACCACATACTCACTAAATCGGGTATTGAGTAATTGTATTGAAACTTCACTTCAACTTCAACTTACAAAGAAAATAAGATACACATGGAAGGAGTGTATAACTCTTTATATGTCCAGGAGAACAGCGTTCCCCAACCAGCGGTCCCCAACCAGCGGTCCCCAACCAGCGGTCCCCAACCAGCGGTCCCCAACCAGCGGTCCGCGGATCGGTACCGGTCCGTGGGTCATTTGGTACCAGGCCGCAGAGAAAGAATAAATAACTTCTATTATTTCCATTTTATTGATTATCAGTCTGAAAGATGTTTTATTTTGAAAAATGACCGAATTTTCTCTCGCAATTACATCCGCCTGTGCCTCTTGACACATGTCGAGATGCTTGTCTCGGTCACGTGATACGTTACCTCAAAAAGTAAGCCCACAAGCTAGGGAAAATGAGGGCTTTTCTGCAGTGACAGCATCAAAACAAAATTGACGGAGTAGACTGGACATAAGGAACACACTTCGGGTGTCATTGTCTCCCATTACCCCCAGATGGGACCGTCTCGTTGCAGAGAAACAAGCTCAGGGCTCCCACTGATTCAGCGTTATTGCGAGTTGTATTTTTTATGCATTTTATATTTGTTTTAATGCCGGTCGTATCATTTTATTACATGTTTATCCGCCACACCTTGAAGGCCGGTCGGTGAAAATATTGTCTTACATTAAACCGGTCCATGGCGCAAAAAAAGTTGGGGACCGCTGCAGTAGAACTATAATGCCAGTGAATGTGGTATCACTCTCAGTCCATAGCAGCATGGTTTTGAGTTTCCCTCTCCACACAAACAGTTTAAACTATTTATACATCCAGCAGTAAAGAGCAACATTAATGTTGTTTGGATTCACAGTATTTATATCCAATATTCACTCTTTTTAGCTATATTTCTGGTAACGGCTGAGGTCAAATGTCGAGTCTGTTGGGGTTTTGGAGCAGTTTTTCTGAAAACAGCTGCCTTCTGCACCCACAGACATGGCAGAAGTGAGAGTGATCCAAATCAAGGAAACTGGCCTGACAGCTTAACAATCAGCTGAAACTCACTATAAAGCTCCATAAGTCCAAGGGGAGCTGCAGAGCCAGGGCGCTAAGATACCTTTTAGTAAATCCTCATGAAGACAGAAAGCTTTTTTTCTGCTGGGGGATCAATATGTGGAACGCCTTACCCCAGGCACTAAAATTGCATAATCACTGGGATCATTTCAAACTCATTTACATAAAATAAAAAAACACCTTCCAAAGAGAGAGCAGTGATTTAATCATGGAGGATCAGGATTGAGTTTTGCAGTGAGGTTGTTGTAACGTGGTTTGTGTTTTCTGCTGTTTACATGTATTTTTGCTATTAACATGCATTGTAATGTTTATATCTATTTTTGATGAGGTTTGTGTTGTTTTATATTAAATCTTCGGTGTGGTTTGAGCTTTTGTATGTATTTTCGGTGAAGTTCGAGGTTTGTGCTGTTTTGTATGTATTTATTGGTTTGTTTAGTGTGTTTTTTTAGGATTTCTTAAGGTATGTTTTGTGCTGGTCTATATATATATATATGTATATATTCTTTGGAGTGTTTTGTGCTATTTTGTTTGCATTAGTTGGTGTGTTTTGTGATATTTTTGGTGTTTTGTGTGCCTGTTTGTTTGAATTATTTGGTGAGGTATGTGCTGTTTCAGATATACCATTACATAAACATTTCACATAAAAATATCAAATGTGTCTCGGTTTATTTCCTGTGGAGTGTATGTGAATGACATCAGCTCATTATTCAGTACAGATGGACCCACCTGTTGCCTAGCAATGCAATCCTCTTTGAACCTGTTCTCCAGTCCTGGTGTGTTCTGCAAACTGGACTTTTTGGGCAACCCTAAAGTGCACTGACATTATATAACCTTGTAACTTTTAAACAGATTTCTGATGAGGCCTGTGCCGTTTTATATTTGTATTTTTTGGTGTGTTCTGAGCAGTTTTGTATTTTTATATATATTTTTGATGATGCTTGCGCTCATTTGTACCTATTGAGGTGAGGTTTGTTCCGTTTCATACATGTATTAGCAGATTTTGGGGTATTTTTTCATTTGTCGTTTTTTTTGTTTTGCTGTTTTAGAATTATTTTGCTGTATTTCTATACATTGCAAACTGTACAGTATGTGGCATTGCTTCATCCTATATACTTTCTGTAAAAATATACTGAAATGTTGTGATTTCAGTTACCACAAATATCAGATCACTGTAGCGGTTTACACTCCAACACTGGTTATGTATTAGTTAAGATGGGAAAAAAGTAAATCCTTCCACAGTCTAACTGTCCCACTGCCAAAATAAATTGGTCAAGTTCCAGTTGATCATTCCTTAGGCAAGCAGACACCATCTTCAACGGATGAGGGAAGTAGATGGATTTGGATTTACACTTTCCCCAAAAGAATTTGCACCATGTCACAATTTAACTTGAGTTTCCAAATAACAGCAGTTCGGGAATCAGCATTAAGCTTGTCAAATTAAAGAATTAACTCTTATGATGATAACGTATATCACAAAATAATGCAGCCTTGCAATGGCCTCTGTTTTAGCAAAGAGGACAGAGCAGTAGAGCAAGTAGAGAGCAGTTAAATGATTTCAGCGCAGTGTGAATGTGCAATGCTGTTGTTCTACTTATCCAGCAAGGATGGAGTAGCCTTTCCACTTCAGTAAAGACTTGGATAATTGGAGTTTTGTATTAAGATTGACACCAGATGAAAGTTGGTTATTAACAAAGGGTGAAGCGTGGCAGATTGTTTATTAGAATCCTGTCACTATTTACAACCCAAAACGGCAGTGCCTTGACATTGAGAGTTCAATTGGAAGTGTATCAAATTTATATTCTAACAGAGGCGACTTTCAGCTGCGGACTTTGTTTCCCTGCTGCTTTTGAGACAACTGACTCAAACTCAAAGTGCACAGTAAATCCTGTGTCCATTTTCAACACCAAATTGCTATTATTTACCACAACAGAAGCCGCTGTGTTATAGATTTGTGGGAAAAATGCTTTTGTATTGTAGATATTTGCATTTTAACCTTTCTTATTTTTGAATCAATCAATGAGGTGGAACAGAGATGAATCAACTGCAATCACAAACCAATTACAATGACATTTAAAGTAAAAAGTCTGCTTTAGTTTCAAAAGTGTGTATGATACAGTCGAAGACTGTAAAACCAGAGACCATCTCATGGTGGGATCACATCGACTCTCATGACAAATGGAGCTTACTAACAGTGCCATCTTTGTACTCAGCTTCCATTTTGATCTCAACGACACACCTATAAAGTTTCCTGAATATATCTATCGATGTATCTATCTTTATATATATATATTTTTTTATTATTAATTTACCTTTCAAGTTTTTATAGTCTTTGGGCCTAAGAACCCCAGTGGAATAAAAAAGGTGACAGTTCGTGGAAAACGCCAGTCCTGACGCTCTAATCCCTAAATCAAAGTTGCTTAGCAACCAATACTTGCTTTGCTGGGAAGATAATGATGAAGTTGGTGGTCATATAGCTGTGATTGATAGTTTCCCATCACGTGACATGCGAGGCGCGCTGCAGCATCCAAACTGAGATAGTGTTGGTCTGTGTTGGATTTGAAAGTTTATATCAACCAAAACTTAATTTAACAAAAGAGACAAGACTCTGGGGTTTTTAACGTACAGTGGGTACGGAAAGTATTCAGACCCCTTTAAATTTTTCACTCTTTGTTTCATTGCAGCCATTTGCTAAAATCGAAAAAGTTCATTTTTTTTCGCATTAATGTACACTCAGCAACCCATCTTGACAGAAAAAAAACAGAAATGTAGAAATTTTTGCAAATTTATTAAAAAAGAAAAACTGAAATATCACATGGTCATAAGTATTCAGACCCTTTGCTGTGACACTCATATTTAACTCACATGCTGTCCATTTCTTCTGATCCTCCTTGAGATGGTTCTACTCCTTCATTGGAGTCCAGCTGTGTTTAATTAAACTGATTGGACTTGATTAGGAAAGGCACACACCTGTCTATATAAGACCTTACAGCTCACAGTGCATGTCAGAACAAATGAGAATCATGAGGTCGAAGGAACTGCCCAAGGAGCTCAGAGACAGAATTGTGGCAAGGCACAGATCTGGCCAAGGTTACAAAAGAATTTCTGCAGCACTCAAGGTTCCTAAGAGCACAGTGGCCTCCATAATCCTTAAATGGAAGAAGTATGGGATGACCAGAACTCTTCCTAGACCTGGCCGTCCAGCCAAACTGAGCAATCGTGGGAGAAGAGCCTTGGTGAGAGAGGTAAAGAAGAACCCAAAGATCACTGTGGCTGAGCTCCAGAGATGCAGTAGGGAGATGGGAGAAAGTTCCACAAAGTCAACTATCACTGCAGCCCTCCACCAGTCGGGGCTTTATGGCAGAGTGGCCCGACGGAAGCCTCTCCTCAGTGCAAGACATATGAAAGCCCGCATAGAGTTTGCCAAAAAACACATGGAGGACTCCCAAACTATGAGAAATAAGATTCTCTGGTCTGATGAGACCAAGATTGAACTTTTGGTGTTAATTCTAAGCGGTATGTGTGGAGAAAACCAGGCACTGCTCATCACCTGCCCAATACAATCCCAACAGTGAAACATGGTGGTGGCAGCATCATGCTATGGGGGTGTTTTTCAGCTGCAGGGACAGGACGACTGGTTGCAATTGAAGGAAAGATGAATGCGGCCAAGTACAGAGATATCCTGGAAGAAAACCTCCTCCAGAGTGCTCAGGACCTCAGACTGGGCCGAAGGTTCACCTTCCAACAAGACAATGACCCGAAGCACACAGCTAAAATAACAAAGGAGTGGCTTCGGAACAAGTCTGTGACCATTCTTGACTGGCCCAGCCAGAGCCCTGACCTAAACCCAATTGAGCATCTCTGGAGAGACCTGAAAATGGCTGTCCACCAACGTTCACCATCCAACCTGACAGAACTGGAGAGGATCTGCAAGGAAGAATGGCAGAGGATCCCCAAATCCAGGTGTGAGAAACTTGTTGCATCATTCCCAAGAAGACTCATGGCTGTACTAGCTCAAAAGGGTGCTTCTACTCAATACTGAGCAAAGGGTCTGAATACTTATGACCATGTGATATTTCAGTTTTTCTTTTTTAATAAATTTGCAAAAAATTCTACATTTCTGTTTTTTTCTGTCAAGAATGGATTTTATCAAATGGCTGCAATGAAACAAAGGGTGAAAAATTTAAAGGGGTCTGAATACTTTCCGTATCCACTGTATGTTTGCAATATAAAAAGCAGAACTTTGGCTAAGTGGAGCCCCAGTTTTTGCCTCACAAACAGCTGCTGGTTGCACTAGCATTAGCTCGACTTATAAGCACCATAAAAAAAAAAAAAAAAAAGAAACTGTTCCTCTGCAGTGGCAGTAAAAACACATGAGGAAAACTGCACCCTATTCAGAGTTTCGATATTTAGGACCTACAAACAAGTAACGTTCCACAGCATGTCTATGGCTATGTGCTTCCATGGTCGAGCTGCTACCTCAGCTGCAACACAAGTAACAACACAGCGGCTCTCTCAAGGGCTATACTAGTGCACCGGGTGTCAAAGTTCCACCGGGGAGTCTGACAGTACCGTCTCATTGCTGGTTAGCTCTATGTCAACGGCCATGATACACTGACTGGTGGTCAGTACCGTCTTCCCTGAACCCCCCCACGTCACAAGGCAACTCTTTGGATCACGAATAATCAGGGTGCCATTCTTTTCATTCAAAAGGGCCAATTTCTTCGAATGGTGTCAAGTTATGCATATTGTCTAAAAGAAGGACAGCCTTGGTTTTAAGGCATATATGCATGCTGTTGGGAGATATAGTGTGGGCTATCTATATGTGTCCGTGTGCACGCAGGTATATGCACAATGTGAAGGAATATTCCTGTGAGAAATGACTTGTTTCAAACTTTTTTCCTTTTCTTTCTACATCTCAACGCTGTCTCGCCTAACTCAGGATCCTTGGCAAAGCTCAAGGCTGTCCTTGTTGGGGGGGGGTTGTGGTAGGAGGCGTAGGTGGTGCCGGTGTGTCAGTGACTGAGTGTGAGAGGTAGGTGGTGTGTGGCTTAGCGGCTGAGTATTGCTGCTTTACCCTCCCAGTAAGTCTACGCGCAGAGATCTGCCATAGGTAAGCCAAGTCTGACTCAATCTCCTCCACTTGCACCGCTACTGACTCCTTTTCTCCTTCTTAATCTCTTTCTCTCTCTCTCTTTCTCTCTCTCTCTCCCTCACACACACCAGTGAAACAGTTAGAACAAACTTATCTGAAGTGCACCAGCCCCTCTTAAAACACCACGACATGCCTAATGAATCTGCATGGATTTTTTCGCGAGATTGCAAAATCTGCTCCCACAGTATGAAATCGCTTGAAGTGTTTTGTGTTTGCCCGGGTAAATCTCGCAGCATCTTGACTTCAGCCGGGCAATTTTTTCGAGTAACCGATGATGACATAAAGTGTGAGGATCTGGCACGGCGAACATGCCGCCAGAATTAGATTATCTATCGTGCTATACTTCCGACGTACAAAAAAATAAATAAACAGTTCTGCATCCCCCGTCTCTCTTTCTGCCTTCTTCAAAATGTAGAGCCTGATTCCCTCTGACGACTGGTGAATGGGAAATGGGAGCAGCGCTAAATTATGCACAATGGGGATATCTGCTTTCCTGTTTTCTAGCAAGATAACGGCTTGTTGTTCCATCCTTTGTTATGGACGGTGCGTGCCCATGGGATGATTAGCAGAACAAAGGATGGGAGAAAGCAAACCTGCTTGTAGTTCAAAACAAGTTCTCCATGCCTTTGAAGATGCGCACTTACTTTAGGCAAAAGTGGGTTCGGAAGAGAAGATGCACACACACACATACTTACATTTGTACACTCAGAGCAGAGTGATAACCAAGAACTTTGACCAGTTTTGATCCCCGACCTGCAGCCTGGTGACATGCAAATGCAATTAAGGAAGTGCTTGAAAGCGTACAGATAGTGTGCACCCTCGAGGTGAAGGTTACGAGAGCGCTGTTTAGCGAAGATATTTGATCCATTATACATTGTTTGTGTCTACAGCTGGTACAACCAGAATAATAAATATTGTATTAGCCGTGGGACACACATCTCCGTCTCCCAGACAAGTTCATAACACTCTCGGCGGGGAAGGGCGGGACCTCCTGTGGCTTTTTTCCAATCCTTTTCTGTTCTTCCTCCTCCTGCTCGCTGGGATCGGTTTTGGAGGAGCCTCCTTACAACGTGGAAACATGTGCACCTCAGCTAGGCAATCGTTGCATTTTTCATTTGGACGATGAGCAACCGGAACACCAGCATCAGCGTGCTTGTTAAAAATGGTGATCACTTTGTCACAAATCAGACTGCTGTTGCTCCCCGTTGTGTCCCAATCCCTCTGAGGGGTTCAGCATTTGTTGGCTGTGTTGCTGTTTGAAATATGTGCTGTATGTTGGCAATTAATTCTACACTACAAAAAGTGTTTTGTGTTAGACTATTGCACTAACAGGGTTCCTATCGTCTGGTTTCAATTGTGTACCAGCAAATTACATGTAGTTCTGTGCAAAATATATTTGCATCTCAGGGATCATTTACTAACTTCTTTCTTTGTTTCCCCTCCTGACCATAGTCCACATCCTTGTTCAGTAAAGGAACTCCCTCAGGTGTCATCATCACATGACACCATACCAACACCGGACATACACTCTCTGGGGAGGGCTCATAGGTCATAAACCATGACGAGCCACCATCATTTATTGTCATTATACAACACCGAGGTGCACAACACAATTCAGTGGTGGCCTATTTGTAACACAACAAAAACATGACAAACAAAGTCCTGTAGGGTAATTTTTGAATTTGCACCAGGAGGAATGTAAACAGCAGCGTCAAAAAAAAATCCTGCGGGCAGATAAGATGGACAACATCTTCACATTAACAACTCAACATGAGGAAAACGTTGCCCAACTTTGACTGATGTTTAAAGCAGCAAGCATCATGATGTAAACACAGAGTTTACATCAAATCAATAGTTTTTAAAATAAATAAAGTACATATAATAAAAGGTGAAATTATATTTTTTCAGTTTTTTTGTCTCCATACATTGTGGTTGGGTTCCCAGTTACATAGTTCTTCAACTAATGCTTTCATATTCATTCAATATATTTAGTTTTTTGCTTTGCTAAAATAGTTCAAATTTCAAACCTGTTCATACAATGTATACTCCTCTACATGTCACTGTAAAACCATTACATTTCTCAAAAACTTTTTACAGCAGATTTTTTGACTTGTCCTAGTCGGTAAAGCACAGGTGTTACTAATACCATTGACTAAGCCTCTACTATATTAAGTTTCCCAGTAAGCCATGCATTACCATGAAACCAGCTCATTTTATCATTTGCACCATCGCTTTTCCCACTGTGACATCCGTTAACTTAACATGTCCTTGGTGAAAAAGTCCTACGGTAGGTTGTGGCAGAATGATATTCCTGATGCTACGGTTTCCCATTTAATGACTGATTTGCCAATTTTAAGATAGCATTTTTAAACAATATTTTGCTATATTTTACCACTTGCATGTGGATTTATGCACATGTACTACATTGGGACTGAAAAAAAATACTTGAATTGTTATACCATATAACAAGTAAAACATGGGCTCAGTACTGTAGGTATTAAAATCCGACTCCGATCTCTTTATTGGTGATAGTGAGTTTAAATCCAGCATGACATAAATCTGCACGACATTACTCCCACAGTGCAAATCACACTTAAGTCTCTTCAAACTGACGCTAAATTACATTAGGAAACAGTGTTTCTAAGCCGCTGAAGGTAGGTTTTCTTAGTTGACGTTTTGGTTTGAATTCAAAATTCATAGGTAATCCCTACACTGGGTGAAAAGACGACCGAGTCAGCAAGTGTCAGAGTGTGCAATGTCCCTGAACTAAACCAATAAAATAAAATAAAATAAATTACATTTCTCAAAAAACTTTTTACAGCAGATTTTTTGACTTGTCCTAGTCGGTAAAGCACAGGTGTTACTAATACCATTGACTAAGCCTCTACTATATTAAGTTTCCCAGTGCATTACCATGAACCTCAGTAATAATTGACTGCAACATCGCTCTGCTATTTCCTCCCGAGGTAAATTTTGTGGCATCTTGCGTCTGACTGAATGTCTGAAGAGCGAAGGCTTAACCACAAGCCGTCAGTCAGTCTGCGCACTAACTGCCATTGGCTGCTGGGGTGGACGGAGAAAGATAGATTACACCTCTACTGTCTTTCAAACTTACTCTCTGTGGTTTCCAAGCTTTTGATGTTTGTATAATTGATTTTTATTCATGTTGCTGCGGTGGTGACGATCACCACCATTTCCCCATGCTTACTTGTAGAGCAAATTGTTGTTCATCATTAATGCAGTAGTTGCATGAGGTGCATATGTCCTGCTGTCGACCTGCATCTGTTGTTAGCCCCGGCTCCTACATATGGTGCCGGACATTCACAGAGCGTGTCTGCCTTGTTTGCAGTCGACTGCTATGCCACGACAGAGGTGTTGACATTGCTCTGTGCCGCTTTCTCGCCTATAAATGCCTTGTCACCCAGAAGCAGTCTCATATATCTGCCCATGAGTAACTGGTGTGGTGTTATTAGGGTCAGGCCTCACAAATCTGCCAGTGTATATCAAGAGGGAGATTCCACTCCAACAAGTTGCCAAAAGGCAAGGACAATCTCAGTGATGAAGTGTACATGTATAGATCGGTTTAAGAAAATCTTCTCAATCCTGATTACGTGGATGTTCAGTCAGTGTTGATGACAAATGCACTCAGTTGGAGAAATACAAGTGTGTTGTTCTTCAGGCATCCAGTGACGTAGTTGAAGGCAAAGACGAACCACACACTACTTCATCTCATCTCTTTCTGGGTAGCCAGCATGACTAGATGCTGCTCAAAAACAGAACTTTCTAAACCTGTTGTAAGTTCCATTGTGCTAATTAACATTACAAAAACGACAACAGAACTTCCTTGGTCTCACTTGTTTTGCAGACTAGTTAGGTTTCCGAACTCTGAGTGCAGAGGATGTGATAGAAGAGGATACTTTTTACAGTGTTTTGGCTGAATCGGATATTCAGCCGTATTTATTGGAGCCAGAGTATACCGCCTGAGAAGTGCAGCAGACAGACCCCAGATCTGCGGCCGCAGCCAAAGTGGAGAGTTTAGTTGTTGTTAAACAGGAGAAGTCTGCATGTAAGTGACTCGACGAATGATTCATATGGGGAACTGCAAGCTCCTCTGGAAACGTCATGTTCGACCACTAATGTGATTTAAAGCCAGCACACCCAACATAACAACTTTATTTTAGTTGAAGAATTAGTCATTCGTAAAAGCAGAAAATGTGTTTGATTTCCACACATGCTTCCTCTTGTGGTCAATCAAATATATCCGTCGTCAGTTAGAAGCATAGTCTGATGCACGTTGATTCATTGATTCATTTTGAAGCCATAGTCCCACATTTTTAGAATATGGTCATTTCATGAAGTATTTTGCAAGTGTAACACAGCTGCATATGAATGTGCTAAAGGATTATTTTTGGCATTTCTGCCAAAATGTAGTTTGTGTGCATGTGAGCAGTAGACCCGAGAGGAGGAGGCTGAAAACATCCTGGGTCACAAGTTCATGTTTCAATATCTACGGGAAAATCCAGGAACACAGTGTTTACCTGTGGTCCTCGGCTATATAAGATAAGTCAAATGTAATTTCCCTGTGCAAATATGTGTGAAATTAAATACACAGAGAAAAGGACAGCTTTACAGGCACTGGATTTATTCAGACCATATTAACTTGCATGTTCAGTTTAAGAGAGAGAAATATCACAAATGACATTTCATGACCGGGTGGTTCCGCATTTCTGCGTGGAGGCACTTTGGAAGAAGATATGGGGTAAGCAGTCCTCTATTGGCAGTGATATACCACTCTATCAACAGGCTGAAGGAGGGCTGTGATCGAGACAAGCCTCAAATCCATTTAAAGTAGGTTTTTATATCTGTGATAAGTTGTAGATTATAAGCAGGTTGGGTGTGCTGCGTTTAAACCTCATCAGGGGTCGGCCACAGAGTTTGCATGCATCACGAGTCGAGCCACTTAACGCCAACTTTTCCTGCTTTCCGATCCATTTCAAGAGTTAGTCACATTGCGGCCTTTCCCGCCCTGAGACGGTGCCAGCTACAATCAAATTGCTTTGAAATTCAACCAGTCCAGCTATTTTTATAAGCTGCATTTTCTATCAGAGGTGGCGAGAGTGCAGTAATCACTCGGACCTTCCGGGGGAGTGGTTTTTTTGTGTGTTTTTTTTAACAATGCCTTTCAGCTTTCATAGCTAATTCGACATCGCGAGTGTAACTGGCACCCGTATTTCAACCCTCACACTCTGGAGTCATCCTGTGGGTGGTTTGACACGAGGAAATGTAAATCACTGACGCCAATACATACAAGTAGTTAAATGCGGCACATACGGCACATGGTGCTCGGCGACCCTTCACAAGTAAATCAAAACAATTGCCTGGAGTGGTGGATGAAATCAATATACTCTGAATAATCTTCCACATTATGAGTCTCTCAGACTTTTTCTGCCAATGAAATGGTGTCCAAAGGTTGAGAGAGTGCTCTTAAGAAATGTCCGGTTCCATGTCCTAAAGCCATTGTTATTAGGACAAAACCTTAATAGACAAATAATAAATGGAAAAAAGAAACAGAATGACAGTGAAGAAGTGGCTGTGCTATACAGCTCAATAAGTATTTCATTGGCAGCTCTGTATCTCTTCTGTGCTAAAACAAAAATGAATTACAAAAATTGAAATCATACATCTGCACTTCCTGCATTAATG
The DNA here is from genome assembly GCF_027596085.1 of Anoplopoma fimbria. NCBI lineage: Eukaryota > Metazoa > Chordata > Actinopteri > Perciformes > Anoplopomatidae > Anoplopoma > Anoplopoma fimbria. The sequence continues at coordinate 31,587,776 of NC_072450.1, forward strand.
CGGTGCAATAAACAGTGATTATATGGCCAATTTCCTGTGGGAACCCCATGTAGTGCTGTGAATATACAATTAACTTGAATGATCGGTCTGAATAAAAGGAAAAACTAATCAAACTGTGGAAAATGTCGAATAACTCCCTGATGGAGCCATCAATTGAATCATGTTGTGTACTTCCTAACATGCTCTCCTTTTATAGCATATACTCCTTCATGTGTGGGGCGCTGAGCAGGGGATCTGATGAATCAATGTATTCAGCTACAGTCCTATTACTACACAAAATAGCTGTTTGGCTTTAAAATCAACTTCAGTAAAAAAAAGTTACATCAGAGGTGCCACAGATGGTAATGCCTCAGCTTTCAAACAAACCTGACTACTGGGCAGCAAGGAAAAATTATCTTTGAATGAATATATGATATTTTAACACAAAGAACGGAGTGGATCAGAATCTACAATGTGTAAACTATATAGAGACGGGTAACAGACTGAGGTAAAAACCTCTATGGAGAAACAACAAATGCATGAAGTGTCAAAGAATGGTTTGAGTATAAACTCTAGTGTGAGTAGGGATGAAGTTTTTGTATTGTATTTTGCAGTGAGGTTATTACAATAACAGTATAACAAGATTAAAAGGATACTTTTAGCGATGTAAGGGAACACAGCATGTATAAAAAAAACAGATGTGTTTATTGGCTCATAATATTCATTAAAAAGAGGTGGAGGCTCACATGTGTTTAGGCAGGAGCAGCCTGTAGATAATGTTGGTTAATGAGTAGATGTAATGGGATTCACTGTCAAGAGTTTGCAGTAAGAGTCATGCTGTACTTTAGAGTTATTTTAAATGAACTGTATGAGCATCCTCAATGTGAGCAACAATGAATATTTGGCAGGAGGATGCTTTTTTTTTCATGTTTAATGATCTATTATTTCAAAGATTTTCCATTTCTAAAGGGGTCATACCGTTTATGATTTCACATATCACATATATACCAGCCCAACTTGGAATTTCTTTCAACTAATTTACATCTTTGAAGAAATCCAAAGCTGACATAACCTTTTACATCTCAACCCACTTGAACAAAGACTTTGAAAATACAACTTAATGAAGCGTAGACGCTGTTGGACCAGTACTGTACTAAAGACGCACAGACCATGCGCAGGCGGCAACCTCCTGTTCTGAAAAAGTAAAGCCAATAGCATTGTGCCTTAAACTTGCATTCTTTTCTAATAGCCTGCAGGGGACCACTCCTCTGATGCAAAAACAAATAACTGTACTTTTCCCTTGGATTTATAACCTCAGTTAACACTGAAAAAAATGATATTCATTTATATAAATGATGGTCCAAATTAGATCAAGATAGATGATAAAGCAGGGTATACTATGGTCTTTAGTCTTGTGACTTGTTAGTCACTCTTGAGTGAAGTGAGTCAAGTAAAAGTCAACAACGCTTGTTTACCTAACCTAACTAAGTGGTCTTGTTTCCTAAACCTAACATCCTGTAAATATGAAAGATTATTTTAAAAAGACACTGTGCATATAACAAGTAGAAACTGACAATGTGTCTGAGCCTTGTCCAAAAACTGTCCCCAGCGTGGTACCTGGAGTATTATGGTTTGAAGCTTCGGTATTTTAACAAGTTTGGAGTGAGAAGGTGTTGCCATCAAATTAGGGAATATCTTTGGCATCTAAAGTCTGTTAAATATGAGTCTCAATTGAAGTCATTTGGGAAAAGAAACACAAAAGCGGGCAGACAGATTGTAAAATGGCCAATCCTTTCACCACATTATGGGTGTGAAATGATCAATGAGCCAGACGTCCTCTAATAAAGCTGTTAAGTAAAATCCTCCCCCAACAATAACAATAAAAACAGACCCCCTCGCTGCGATCTAACAACCTCCATTTTGGACATCACCGGCAAACGAATATTTTTGTGTAAGTGAAAAATAATTGTAGGAGAAGGTGTTAAGTGTGAGTGAGTGATGGATGGACAGAGTGAGAAAATGGGAGGGGAAAAGGAGAAAAGGAAAAGCAAAGCAATTTGTACATCTCCGCCCACAGCGCTGCCAGCTCTGTGATGTGCGGGTCAGAGTCTGACTAACCTACTCGCTCTGGCTGGGCTGCCCTTTCTGTCTGGCTGCACCTGTTTCACCACATTAAACACCTCACACGTTCCACGGGGTCCCAGCTCCACACGGTCCTCTACACTCAGACACACACTCCAAATAAGGCTTTTATACGGCCATTCCAAACCCACACCCAGACGCAGGGTAACGTGGAGTGAGAATGGAGGTTGAGAATAATAAAGATGATGTATTGAGTAAAGGTTATCCTGTCTCAAAGATGCTAATTGTTCTGTCAACAGTATTCATTTGCCAGGACTCCCAAAGGGCATGCTTCCATTTTGTTTATTCCAAGCAGATGGGTTCTCTCTCTCTCACCCTGTGTGTGTGTGTGTGTGTGTGTGTGTGTGTGTGTGTGTGTGTGTGTGTGTGTGTGTGTGTGTGTGTGTGTGTGTGTGTGTGTGTGTGTGTGTGTGTGTGTGTGTGTGTGTGTGTGTGTGTGTGTGTGAGAGAGAGAAACAGTGTAAGCTCCATGTTGATATGTGCCTTTATTCATGCATATGTTGTGTGTTTGTGTTTGTGGTGTGCACACATCAGCATGTGTCTCTGTGTACTGAAGAATGCAAGTTTAAATGAACGGCCTCTGCCGTACATCTGCAATAATGTTTGTGGCGCATGGATCCATTTGCACAGCGCACAAAGAGTGGTGTTGCACTAAACTCTGAGGGTAAACTGAATAAAATGTCATAATGGTTTTCGGCAGGGGCGTGGCTAGGATTTGAAGAGGATGGAGGAATTGCTAGCACCAGGCAGCAGCATCCGGTTCTGAAAGGTGAAGCCAATGCTTCATGTCTTAAACTTGCATTCTCTCTACTGACCAGCAGGGGCGACTCCTCTGGTTGGAAAAATAAGTCTGATTGTTTAGAAGTCTATGAGTAAATGACTTTACTTCTCACTTGATTTATTAGCTCAGTAAACATTGCAAACATGAGTTTATGGTCTCAATGGATAGTTTTAAGTCTTCTTCCATACAGCTTGATGTTCATTTAGTAAATTATAGTGCAGGTGATCAGGGGTTTTGAAGTATAGGGAATATTGTAAATATAGTACCCAGGGGCCCAACATGTTTCTATCTGCAACTTTGAAATGTTACATTTGATTTGTAATCAAAGTAACAAATGAAAAGTGTCGAAAATAGTTTACTATTAGTCTCCAAACAGAGTACAGGGGTGATCATGAAATCATTCAGAGAAGAAGCAGCTGTTTGGTGAACTCAAATTGCTGGTAATGTTCCAGAATGGTTTACTACAGGTATGTAACGTGGCTAGCTAGTTTATATTCTAATGTTTTGCTTTGATGTGACATAAAGAAGCACTGCCCCTAATTTCAGAGCATGGGTGGATCATTGTATCTTCTTGTGTGCTTTGAAAGACTGTTGCACTATTCAACATCTCCTAAAAGGGTTCATGTGATACCGTTTGAGGATACGTTGTTACTTGTTTTTCGTGCTTTTTGGACACAAAAACCAGCATCACGTGTCAATTTCTGCTCATAACACTCATACAGTCTTTTCACCATCCAGCTCCCCTGCCGACTACCCTGTGTGGATTTGTGTGTTCCTTATACTTCCTCATTCATGATTACGTTTTATAACATACAAAATCATTTTGTTGGATATCTACGAATTAGGGCTGCACGGTGGTGTAGTGGTTAGCACTGTCGCCTCACAGCAAGAGGGGCCCGGGTTCAATTCCTGGGCTGGACAACCTTCTGTGTGGAGTTTGCATGTTCTCCCTGTGTCAGCGTGGGTTCTCTCCGGGTTCTCCGGCTTCCTCCCACAGTCCACAGACATGCAGCTTAGGTGCATTGAAGACTCTAAATTGCCCGTAGGTGTGGATGTGAGTGTGAGTGGTTGTTTGTCTCTATATGTCTGCCCTGCGACAGACTGGTGACCTGTCCAGGGTGTACCCTGCCTTCACCCATTGACAGCTGGGATCGGCTCCAGCACCCCTGCGACCCTTAACTGGATAAGCAGGTTACGGAAAATGGATGGATGGATGGATGGATCTACGAATTACATTGCATTGTTTTTCCTAAGTTTAGCTACGATTGCTGGATGATACCAGCCTGCTTTATTACAACTAGTAACTAAGTAATTGATTACATTTGTGACGTTAGATGATGATGGTCGTCAGACACACATGAAAAGGTGAGAAGACTACGTGAGCTATAAGTATCCACGGGCCATGGAAAGTAGTTGAGCATAGAGACGGCTGCTCTGGCACTGTTGGAAAACATTGCCTGATAGAACACAGATAGCTGATGAAGTTTCATTTCTCCCGCGGTTCATCAACATGTCCACTGGATCAGGCTGAAGTATTGATATGCAAACAGATGACTCGGGGTATCCATTTATGACTAGCTGTGGGAGTGGAATTCAGACAATTAGAGTTTTATAAAGCCGAATCGTGATTTGTATTGCTTTATAAATGCAATAACAAGGGTGTGTATGCATATTCCAGTCTGCTTTTCTCCAGAGTTTTTTAGTTTCATCTGGCCCCTGCGGTTGTGGAGTTTGTATTGAGCGCTGAGTCAGTGACTGAATCATACTGAATAACAACAACTTAAAAGAAATACAATTTGAAGAACTTTTATGCTTACTTTTGCATGTCATTGGTTTACATCACACAGAGAGAACTAGCTTGTGTGTCTGATTATTGACTTCACTTCGAGCACAGCCTAAACAGAAACAGAGAGAACTCGAACCATTATTCTTTATCCTCTTCATTACCAGATTTGCTTGTTAATGCTTAGCCAGCCATCATTGCTGTGGCATTTTTTTGTTTGCAATGCACTTCCCAAGGACACAGAAACACAGGGAAAGACCACAACCTTTTAACGGCGCATTAGGTGGCGCTGGCACATAATGTGTTACGATTAGGCGTCGGTGCCACGGATACAATTTAACATTAGGTTTAGACAACAAAACCTGATAAGAATTACTTCATGGCTGGGGGTAAAACAAAACATATGTAACACAAGTGTAACTTCACAATAACTCAACAACACTTTGGGAAAACTGTTTTTGTATGATCCATCCACCTTCTGAGCGCTGCATATTCAGGTTGATGCGTTTAATTTGTGTGTCCACCAACAAAAAAAGGATCCTAACTGACTTCCCATTGGCCTTGTTGCCATGGTGGTGGCACCATGTATTGCTCTGTTAACAGGTCGTGGTCATTTCACGTATTTCTTTGAGATCAGGTTGCCCCAAAGATCAATTATGGCACTCTGTGTGTTTATTCAAGTGTATTTTCTATAAAAAAGTGTTTGACTAAATCACTCTCATATGAAGTGAGTTCACATGTGAAGGCTGTGAGGAAAAAATAAATATTTCACTATTTAAAAAAAAAAGGTCCAAGTGCTCTACATGTAGGTAAAGGTCACGTGTGCTCAAAAGAAAAGTGTTTGGATAAACTGAGAGTCGGACTTAAGGTTGAGTCTTCATTTGGCTGTGGAATGTTCAGAGGCAGAGGTGAAAGAAATGACTCTTCTAGGTGGAAACAGTAGGTTAGTCCCTTTTTGCCACACTTCAGACCAGTCTGTCAGAGTGTGGCCGGTAATGAGGGGCACACAGCGACACAGCTCACACTTACACTGTACAGTCTTAAGGTTAAATGATATGACAGTCTCTAACTAAGTCTTTTTTTTTGCCTTAAAGGTCAGCTGAATATTTTATTGCCAGCCGGGCCTGGCAGTGTATTGAAATGGTAATGTAAATACCACTACAGGACAGCTTCAGTGAGGGAGGTCCCATGAAAGGTCAGCCGGTCGCCCCCACTGCTCCTTCATATTCATACACAGAAAGCAGCACACACACACACACACACACACTGGTACAGAAACACACACACACTCTCGTAGCACTTATTGTATTCGTATCAGTCTGTTGCAATTATTGTTTTCGTAGTAATTTGCTTCTGCACTATACTTTTGCTCTGGTTTATGCTTTTAGATGCTTGTTTAAGAAAGGAGATGCACTTATGACTTCTGGTGACTAGTAGTTCTCTTGAATACCTATGTTGAATACACTTCCTGTAAGTCGCTTTGGATAAAAGCGTCTGCTAAATGACCGTAATGTAATGTAATGTACATTCACTACTTTTAGATGCAGCACAAAGACAGACCGTATAAGGGTAAACACTGTTATTACCCCCCCCCTTTCATTTATATTTCACAATCGGCGTTGAACCTCAATGCATTGGTTCATTTCAGAACATCATTAGAGCACAAGACAATTTCCTGCCCAGAGTCCAGCCGTGAACATGAAAATGACTCTGATTGGCTGCTGTGAAAGATGTAAGCGTAAGGCCAATATTTGAGGTTGAGTCTGGTAAGACACATTTCTCTTTTAATGCAGGTGTAAAGGAGGGGGCCAAAAGCAATCTAAAAAAACCACATTTCATCAGAGTGGGAAGGTTTCAGTGGTAGTGCAGAGCAAGCGTAAGGTAATGCAAATATAGACTGAAATTGCATGGTGGGAGGTGTTTTTTGTACCATTATGTTACCTCTAATTGGTGGAGCTCTTTGATCTTACTGCTACATTAATTCTAAAAGGTGGGAATGATGACAGGTTGTTATAGTTGGAGGAGCAAGTTACAGTGACACAGTCACAAAAACCTGAAATGACAAGTCTGCAATGTAGAAAGAGGCATCAGCACATTGATTTGGTGCGAACCATTGTCACAATGGCGACTGATACTTGTCAATCACATGTAAAGCTAATACAATTCAAAAGGGATGTATTCCATTTAGAAAAGGGAATTTCAGGACCCTGCTTTTGCCCATGCTGGCTCACTGTTTTAGCTTGACACCCAAATGTTTAAAGACTCCTTATGTGCTTCACCTGTTAAGGAAGCTCAACATGTCCTCTGTTCAAAAGGTTCTCTAGGAGCTGTTTGTTTTTTTTTTTACCACTCACTTGCTTGCTCCAAAAAAAAAGAAAAACTAAAAGCTGTGTTGTATTTTAATCAGGGCGGTAGGCAACCAAATGTCTTTTTTTGTTTTACATAAGACCTTCGGTTTTCGAATGAAGCTTAAAATGTCAAAAAATAATAATAAAAGGAGGAGGGGCCAACTTTGTTTGTTGTGTTCATGACAAATCCTACTTCTGCACCTTTTATTTGTTTGGATCATGTTAGAATTACTTGAGCAGGGTCTGATTGTATGCATTCACAAAGAGATGGCCTTGAAGGATAAATGCAATGGTCAAAATATCCCCCAGGGTCCCAAAACATTTTTTCCATTATGTTTTCAAGGCCAGAAATGTATTCATTAGCTCACTTATATCATATTTAAAGACATATATGTATTTTTTTATTTCCTCATAGAGTATTACAGGTTATAGTTTTCCTCTCTAGCTGTGCTCCAAATGCAACCCTGAGAGTGTGTGACATGTGGAACGTGGGTAAGTAGTAGACAGTAACCTGGTCGTTTTGTCTATAGACAGAGAGCCATTAAAGTTTTACAGCCACATTTGAATCCTCTGAAAATGGAAGCATCCTCCCCCTCCACACACACACACACACACACACACACACACACACACACACACACACACACACACACACACACACACACACACACACACACAGCACAGCTCTCTCCTTTCTCCATCCCTCTCTTCATCCCTCACCTCCCTCCATTTGATTTTGTCTGGGGTCAGCAAAGCTTCCTTTGCTCTCTTCCTCATGGATGCGTTCCAGGCTGAGTTTCCACATATGCTAGGTGGTGAGGAAAGTTGCTGACGCCGGTGTAACAATGTGGAGCCCTGTAGAGCACATCTGTGATTTCAGCCCTCACTGAAACCATGCAGCGCAGCAGAAATGAACCTACCCGTGTACACACTGGTGGAAGGCTAGAAGAAGAAGTCAATTTGTCACAAATACCACCAAGGTTTATTTTACTTTTATGATAGATTTCTTTTAAAGCTGCACTTATATAAAGATGCACTTAAGCTGGGGCTGCAAAATTGAAAGACGACCCCTCCCTACTTTCTTTCTTACCATTCATTATTTGTCATAATAAATCAACATATTTCACCTGAAATAATTAATTACTGAATATTTCAAGTGAAACTGTCGACATTTGTTTTATAAACAGAAAGCTTCTCCCCAGAATGTCTTCTGTCTCTCAGCAGCCTTTGGTGTATGGCGTCCCAGACACGCTCAGAAGCAAAAACACGAGTGTGTGTTGTACTGACATTAGATCAAGCATCTCTTCTCACTAAAGAGGCTGTGGAAACCAAAACTGTGCATGGCCAAAGTCAGATGTCATCTTCCCTAAAAAATCTCAATACTGAGCTAAGCAGCTGCACGATTAAATGGGAATTTACAGTGGACAGTTTGTATAAAAGAAATGTAAACAACTGCCTCCATGTTTTAAGCAAACCCCTGCATCTTTACTGTTTATGAAGCGTGGCGTGTTTGTGCTGAACACAGTTCATAGCTGTGCAAGAACCAATGGGCCTACCAATGGGTTCCCATACATCAAAACTTCATTATTTTTTTGGAAGGGACACATATTTTGTTGCACATTAAGTTTGTTTTTGATGTATTACAAAAATGTTTCTAAGGATAGCACCCATTAGACCGTTAAATCCATGTTGACCTATTTAAATTTAAGTCAGTAGCTTAAAGAATGCAACAAACATTTAATTAATTTACTAATTCTTACCAAGTATAATTGTGGCCTGAACCCAACAAAGTTGTTTTGTTGCGTTTTGAATGTATACTTTGTTTTAATTCACAAGTTTACCAAGAGTTTAAAAAGGTTTCATAAAGCGACAGTCATTTGGGAGAAACCTAAAACATAATTGAGAACACAGTTTAGTTGTATGGGAAGGTATTGTGTTGAAGACGGGGTTGACAGACTGATAATAATGATAAAGCAAATCCTGGACATTAAAATGTCTCAGAAAGCTCGTGTGTCTTAATAAAACACTTAACATTACCCAGTTTTCTCAGTCAGTAGCAGCTAATGATAACCGTATATTTATTGGCTCTTAATTTAATCACAGAGGGGCTGGAATATTTGTTTAAAACTGGATAGATCACTTAGTTATGTTTGCCATAAAATCCTCATTTGTGCCTCGTCTGCCTTTTTTGAATTATGTTGTTCCATAAGTCTAATGCAACTCACCCACTAATTCTACCTTTACAAATACATTGATTAAACTACATGTTTATCATAGAGGTTGTAGTTTTTAGTGGTGTGGAACTTGACTGTATTGTATTGAGAGGGAGGAAGAATATGAGAAACACAGCTTTATGTTATGCAGTCTATGACCTCAATAATTAACATTTAGTTAAATTACCCCTCTCTGACATACCGACAGAAACTGATCTTTCTGAATGTAGAATTCATTTGTGGCAGAAAAACAGCAATAATTGCTGCTCTGAAGTTAAGATTCTTTACATATATCTTAAGTTTGTTGCTGTGCAGTTAATTAACTAACTAGTTAGTTAGTGAACTTTGATTTATCCGTGTCTTTATCTGTTATCAGCTGCGTCTGGCAATGTTTGCGGGCCAGAAACACAAAACAATGTTCTAAAAGAAGCTAAAATGCTTCAAAGAGCTGCAAAGCTGAGTTAAAGTGATTTGTGAATTTGCAACTATGAGCAACATCTTTCATAGTCGTCATTAATAGGACCAAATATTAACGTTAGGAGTTCAGGAACAAGTCAAATATTTGCTAAATGACTTCGACAAAAATCATGCAAGTGTTTCCGAATCAGCACTGAGGTAAAAAAAAAACAGCACCAGTTTCTCCAAACAGCTGCTCTGTGGCCACACATATTGAGATCAATAAGACAAATAGGGATGGTCTGAAAACAAAGTGTGTGCCGCCCAGAACTCCATGAACCTATTTATAACTGCTTTGTCCATCGGAATAATGATCCCACAGTAAGGCTGAGACATCTCCCCAGGCCAGGATCCATATCCTCCTTAAGGCTGCCACCGCTGCAGCCAAACACATGCCACGAGCAAGAAAATAACCCCTGACAGTGGCCTCTGTCGTGCCTTACACATTATTCAAACATGCGCTGTGGGCCTCATCAATCTTCTGAAGCATGGAGAGAGTTGTTTGTTAGCTTGAAACTCCCCCAAAACTTGACCTCATTAAACCTGATGTTAACTTTTGGTACAAAGAACACAAGGCCGACTGCTGGAGACGGTGATTTGGTTATTGTGGAGATTGATTCCAAAAATATCTTATCCAGGCTAGCTAAGTAAAGTAAAAACATAAATATTCCATTTCAGAGGAAAGGCTGCATGCAAATGTTTAATTTATGCAAAAGAAATCGTAATGTGATTTTCAGGGAAGACGAAGCACTTAAATATTAGTAAATCCAATAGATGGTCTCATCCACTGTGGTCCCCACGAGGAACCAAACGCAGAGAACTTAATTACAAACTGTAGGTTTTTGTCTTTATTTCCTTAATGTAGACCTTTAATGGAATTACTTCACTAAGAGCAGGATTTTCATTTATCATTTGAAATTCAGATGGGTGCATTGTGGAGTAACTTGCTGACAAAATTGAAACGCATAAAAGTGAAACACACGGCTGTTTGGGTCTATTTAATTAGAGGCAGCAGAAAGAGGGAGAGCATGAAGACGTTCAGAGTGTGCTTACAGCGGAATAGGAAGAACCACTGCTTTTTTTTTTTTTTATAACAATGCCGGGAAAAATTAAAAACTAAATACTCGGCTTGATCTCTATTATGTCACTATCATTTATGTAAGGCCCAACACACACTGGTGGACAAAGTTATTGGATTTATAATGCATCAGGCTAATATACTAGCACAGTCTAATCATTAAAGCCAAGGCCAAAGCTTTGACATATTGATCACGCAAGGATAACTCACGGTTAATGTGTCTGTTTCTCTCTCCAGCGTTCTCTGTGTGTATACATCATGTGAATACATTTTTTTTTCAGCCGGTGCAGAACTTGCTGAGGGACTGAACAATAATTATAAGTTAAAAAAAGTATGTATTTACTTATTATACTTTTATTCTTGTTCATTTATTTTTTGCCGGAGTGACTGTTTTATGAGGGGTTTTATTTATATATATATTTAAAAAAGAGTCTATCATGGGAAACTGTTTGAGCAGGCACTTTTACAATGATGTCATGCCCTGCTCCGATGTGTTTCCTTGTTTAGTGCTATATATTTATGTTTAGTGTTTCCTGTTTTATTTTGATACTCAAGTATCAAAATAAAACTTTCTTTGCAGACAACATCACTTCCTGCCTGTGTGAGGGGCTTAATGTTAAACCACCTACCACGTACTATGACAAAAGGCAGTATTCAGTACACTGCATATATTAAGGCTTAATTTAAAGCTTCAAAGTATAGCTAGTATATACTTTAATAAACTTGTATACTCAATGTTTACAGAGGTAATACATCAAGTGAGAAGAAGGGTCATTTTTTCATAGACTTCTATACAGTCTGACTTCTTTTTGCAGCCAAAAGAGTCTTCTCCTCCTGCCAGTCAACAAAGAGAATGCAAGTTTTAAGACACTTCTGCATCGGCTTCACTCTGCAGAACAGGAGGTTGCCGCCTGATTCACACACACACATTCATACACTGACGGCAAAAGACTACCAAGCAAGGTGCCACCTGCCCATCAGACTAACTGACATTCATACCACACATCCACAGGAGGCACAGGCTACGGGAGCAATTTGGGACCATGTTTGCCATAATTACATTACATTACAGTCATTTAGCAGACGCTTTTATCCAAAGCGACTTACAATCAGTAGTATATTACATATCATTCACCCATTCACACACTGATGACAGGCTACCATGCAAGGTGCCACCATCAGACTCAAACTAACATTCATGCAACATCCAGTCCACACCGATGGCAAGCCTTCAGGAGCAACTTGGGGTTAAGTGTCTTGCCCAAGGACACGTCGACTGCCGAAGCCGGGTATCGAACCACCGACCCTCTGATTGGAGAACTACCTTGCTCTCCATTACGCCACAGCCGCCCCCAACAATAATCATTTATAATTCCATTCCTAATATGCGGTTGTTACATTAACATAGGTAAGCTTGCAGTCATGGTTGAGCTAGTAGGTGGAGTGTTGGATTCTTTTATAAAAAAAAACTCAAACATACTATTGTGCCCCCCCCCACCTAACAATTTCCCTAAATCTGAATAAGATAATATACAAAGAGAAGAAAGTTGGACGATGCATATCTCTGGTCACCAGCTGTAATGTCCACTGCAGGTGCAAGCTCATCAGAAACATTGCATCGAATGACCACTTTATAGCAATTCTGATAATAGTGCTTGACATAAAATCCCCAAAAATGAAAATGCGTACGCACACGCACACATCCAGATTGGAATCTGATTTATATTCTGAAAAGTAGTGCGCGTGGGGAGCGTCACGCCGCAGAAACAGAAGCACTTCACACACTTAGCCAATCAGTGGACGCTTACTTCAGTTCTGCTCTGCCTGCCCGGCGCACCGATTCCCGGCACATTTCGCACTCATCTGAGTAATCAGTTGGTACTTCCACCCTCCACGCGCTCACAGAGCTGTGTTCATAGCCAGCGTGCCATTTAGACGTGGAGGAACACAATTAAAAATTTAAACGTGAAGCCAAACTGCTTTCTTGTGTGTCGCTTACCCTTGTGCAATGATCACAGTGATGAACGTTTTAATTCAGTCTCAAAATCAGCGTTTGCTGGAGTTTTTCCTTTTGTTTTTTTTTTTTCCTGGCTTCAGGCTAAATATGGGATCATTGGATTTCTGCTCAAAGGCAATCAAGCTGCAATTAGCACAGCTTCATGTCATCTTATTGGTGTCAGGGGAGTGTTACACATTCCCCATTCACTCGCTGTTCAACCCCCATTAACTTAATTTTGGACTTTATAAATGCACTTCATGAATCTAATGTCATGAAAGTGAGCTTCTGCAGAAACAGGAAATACCCAGAGATGCAAACATGTTTCAATGTTTGGCTTCTAAATTCTGTGCAAACTTTAAGCAAGTAACCTAAAACGTAACTATTTTTATGTGGACGTTGTTTATGTGAGTATAATGACTTGCTACTTGCTACATGGTATTTAATTGTTTCTTCTGTTCAATGGCATTTACCAATTTTTTTCCGTCCACACACAACATGTGGTGTTTTTGTTGGCCGCCTACATGTTTGTCTGTGTTTCATTTTTTTTTTCTGGTGGTGTGAAGGAATGTAACTGTGGGGTGCAGCAATAAATGATGCTGCATCTGCTGTAGAGGATGAAGCAGGTCAACCTCATTGTTTATCTGGAAAAAAAAAAGTTTTCCATCAGTAGTCATGTTTTGCTGTTCATTTTGTTCTTTCTGCAACATCCACACAATCCCTAACTAAATTTATGATTGAACAGTTAAAGTTTAAATTATTTAAGCGAATATGGTGGAAACCGATGGTAACGGCAAGCAGATCCTAATAATTAACTTCAGCAAGACGTGTCAATTGTTTCAATCGTTACATGCACACAGTCTTTTTTTTAAATAAACTCCCGTTAGTTTGACTTAAGCCATAAAACGACTTGTTTAGGTTTAGGAAAAGTGAGTGTTTGGGGTTTAAACAACTATTCGGGGACATTACTTAGGTATGGAAGTAACATGACATACGAATCAACATTAAATCAACACGGGGCAGGAACAATGGACCGCTGGATGAAAGACCGTTAATGTTTGACCCGTCCACCCGCCCTGTTTGGGTTTTTGCGGTCTTTATGCTTCCTTCTTCATGATTATGTAGATTACATACAAATTAGTTGTGTGTGATATATCGACGTATTACGGCGCACACATTGTCCAGGAAATAATTACAAACGCTCTGACAACAGCCTGGCCAAAGGACAGGAGCATCAACCACAACAGGCTCACTGCGTGTAGAATATTGAAGAGGACACCAAACACAATAATACTTAAATACACATAACTGTAAAGAGATATGTGGAAGTTGATATGAGCTTCTGATACAAACCAAACTGTTCTCATACACTGTCTGTATCTATACCCACAAAAAGTAAAACAAAATCAATTCCTATCTAATACATATAACAGTGAAGTAAACAGAAGTTACAATATTCCAAAAATGTACTCATATACAACCTGAGTTCCATTCTATTTCCATATAAATAAGCTGTTTTAAAACTCTTTCAACCTGACTTCAGCAAACCAGGATAAACTTTCAGAAACCATCTACAAAAATGGGTAATGTGTTTCAAAAGAACACAGTTTGTCACCCCAAAAGGTGTCGCACTTATACTTGAAGATCATCACACGCTGCTATTACTCCTAACAGCACGCCAAATTGGCATCTGTTGAGTGGGAGCCCCACTTCTAGGAGTTTAGAGGACCCTGTGTGCCTTCATAGCAGCCTTGAACTGTAAAGCAGAGAGCATGTTTTATTCAGATTTCAGGTGGAATCGGGTTCCCTCCACTTCCATCTGCAGCTGAGAGATAGCCAGGGATTGATGCACAATCAAGAGAGGAGGGTTTCAGTGTGGTGGAACTCATTTTCTCTCTCTCTCTCTCTCTCTTTCCCATTTTTTTTTTCTTTTCCTTTTCTTTTCTTCATCTCTGTGGCTCCCAAAAAAAAAAACAGCAATGTTCATGTCCCTTTCACCTGCCTGCCTGCCCATATTTATTTCTCGCTCTGGCTCGCTCCAGTGTAGATCGCTCAGGCTGACTCGGGTTACATGGTGGATAAAGGGTCTGTGAATGCATGCTGGTCATGTTGAAGGAAAGAGGAATCTCGAGTGTCTATTACCTGAGAGAGACACAGAGAGAGAGAGGGAAGGAGAGGGCCGGGGGTGGGAAGGGTAAGAGGAAGGGGGAGGTAAGAGGAGAAAAAAAAGGGAAAAAAAAAGGTTTGGAGGAAAGAGGAGGAGAGGAGTGCCGTTGTCCCCAGGGACGTAATTAGGTCTAAGAAGGCTAATCATTGGACATAAAATACAACCTCTCTTCCTGTATTAACACATAACCTCCTCCCTGCTCTGCCGGTGGGGATGGAGGACCCGTAATCATTTATCCGGTGTCACATCACTTCCAAAGAGCATGAGCGGAGGGGGCTGGCACGACGCTCTTCGAGGCTAAAAGTCATCTGCATCCGAAGCTTCCATCAAAGTGCTCGTTTCTATACTGGGGAGGGAGGAGAGGCAGGGGGAAAAAGAAAAAAAAAGACACCTATACATCTGGCAAATTAGTAAGCCTCATATGTTCTGTCTTCCTGAATGAGTTTAATATCTCCGGTGCCCCCATGCTGCTCCGTTGCCGGGTAGGTGTGAGATATTTGCCAGCTCGCCGGGGTGTCTTTCCATCTGCCTCCCAGTGGCCGTACTGGGAAGAAAGAAGAAGAAGAAAAAAATAATAATCTTGGGGTGAGAACATATTTGTGATGATTAAAACATGCAGTACTCATGAAAGATTGAAATAATTTGAACTTTCAGTCTGTTTCATCAATCCGAGGTTGTTTGAGGAAATTAATTGATTTTAATGATGCATGGATGGGAGATGAGTCAATAATGAGACAGGCCTCTGTTGACCTGAATACTGTGTGCAGTCAGGGTCATCATAGGAGGGAGAATGTACATTTTTTGAACAAAAATTCGGCTCAACCGGCAGTCAGTGTCTCATGACAGCAACATAAGGCCCACAGCAACCTGAGCCCTACTCCCTTCTTCTCTCCTCGCTATCTCTCAGCTCTGTGTCTGTCTCATTCACTCCTTCTTCAAATACTCCCCTTCCCGGATATCCCTCCCCCGTATCTCGCCGACTCCTCGTCCCTCGGCCCTGTTGCGTCTTTCTCTCTCCTTCCTCGTAAAAATACAATATTTATCTCGGCGTGTTTGAGTTCACTCATCCTTATCATTGGGTGTGCTCCCCGCGGCTCCGAGGTGGATTAGTCCAGGACTCAATGACATTACATTGGTCATGAAATATGCATATCACGATCAAAGGTGATGGCGCAGAGAGACGGCGTCTCGACAAGAGCTCACAACCTGCCCGCTGCTGTGCTTGAAACAGAAGTGTCCGAGGGTGATATTGTTCAAAGCTGCAATGTTACAAATATTTTTCTTTCCGAGGTGGATGGATGTGTGAAGGAGGAAGAGAGCGAGGGAGAGACTTGATATATTAAGATTTTGGTACTTTGATTTTGATGTGAATTTAATGGTATTGATCATTAATAACATAGCCCAGCGGGGGGTTAGTTTTTAACCTGAGGCTTCGGACTGAGAAGCATGCAAGAAGCATGCATTATAAGCCAGAGAGCATCAATATATATATAGTCTGGTTACTTGCGAACTTCAGTAACGGGATTCATGATAACGATCTATTCCTAAATCTAACTTAGAACTTTAAAACAATAGTTTGAATCTCACGAGCAGAAATGTACACGTTGTATGAGGATACAATGCACTGCAAACAGGTTACCATGCTCACAATGACAATGGTGACATTCTGACACCGAGCAGGTACAATGTTCACCATCTGCACCACGTGGCATGCTAACATGTGTGCAGCTAAGGCCGATGGGAATGTCAGTAGGTTTGCAGGTATGTGGTCATATGTCAAAGTAACGATAACATTTAAATTTGAACTGCCGGTGGTGCCAGATGATAAGTATGAGTCATTAGAACTCATATCCTCTGGACACCATGGGTGTCAGTACGCATGAGTTGTCGTAATATTTCAATATCACCTAAAACAAAAAGGCAGAGGATTGCTAAGTTCTGTAGAATTCCTTCATCTTCTTTTCAGAATGGCATAAATAATTGCTCCAATGGCTATCATTACATTTCAGTCCACACCAAAGCCGTGGACTGACCAAGCTACAGACCAACAATTCCAACACTTAAGCATTGCTGCTAGCGACTGGCAGAAAAAGATCTACCACAAACAATAGAAAGCATTATGCTACTTTGTTTAGTGCTTCAATCTTGAATATTGACACCTTGTTGGATGCACACGTCCATTTTAGCTGTTACTCTAGTTTAAATTCAGACAGTCACAGAAGTTGCCATCCAGAAGAGACCTTTTTGATTGACTCTGCTTTGATTTGCCTGAACTTAAATAATGCCCCACATAGAAAACTGCACCCATCTGTCACATAAGTAAGTTAAACTGAAAGCAAAAGGCAGATCTAAATAGTTCTCTGGCAAAGATCTTAACACAAATAGACACTCCTAACACAGCACATCACAGTTTGAAGTGACAGTGTGAGTCTCAGTCATTTTGGCCTAATGTGGCTCCAAGAATATATATTTTGACTTCAGTGCAATATAACTTCAACATATTGCTTATACAGGATGTTAATAGGCATCCAATACTTTATTTAAAAAGAATTAGTTCCAGGAATGATGTTACTTGAGTCCAAACTGCAACATACCATGTCAATGAACTAGAGTCTAATGATCAGTACTTACATATGTGAGTATCTGCATGCTGACTAAATGAATATTTCCTGATTACCTCTGAATCAGTTGCCAAATGGCAGATAACTAACAAGCCATTGCTTCCTTATTATGTGCAGATTAGTTACTTATTCGCTGAGGAGATGTGGATCCACTGCAGCTGTACTGTTGGTGTCTTGTAAACCCATCAGGGTAGGGCACGTTTTTGTGCATGACACGAAAATAAAAAAATATCTATCTATCTATCTATCTATCTATCTATCTATCTATCTATCTATCTATTGTGTGTGTTCCCTCCTGTAAAGTGGTGTGTAACACTGCAGTGTACTCATCATTACTTCATGATTGTCTTGCCTCAAGTAGAGTCCAAACACAGGACTTTCACCCAGGAGACCGCTGTTAGTGCCCCGTAGTTCTGATACGTAACCTCTGGACTTTACTTTACTTAGTGTAGTTACTTAACAACAAACAAAAGTACTTATTTTAACCCAAACCACAATTATTCAAAGCCGAACCAAGTATTTTTGTTTTGTTAGTAAATCTAAAAGCTAAGTAACCCTACTTCAGAATTTTATTTTGAAAAGTGACTGTGTGCACGTAACATCTGGAAACTTAAGAGTTGTGGGCCAGAAAACCAACACATTGAGCTGCAACAAGCTTAAAAAAAAAAGCTTTTCACAGCTGAAGGGGAACAGCATAGTCAGATGATTAGTGTCTGTTTGTGAAACACCATGCTATCAAGGTGAAGGCCATGCTCCTGCTTAATTATTTGAATTTTCTTTTGTTTCTCTCTCTCCTGTGTTTCTAGCACCTTCCAATCCCTTTTTAGTAATTAATAACAAAACTTTCTTGCATTCAACACTAATTGTCTGTATTTCATGTTGTCATAGAAGGCAGAAAGGACCGTTGTCACAAACCGGGCCGCACGGCAATGACAAAAAAGTGAGATACACACAATTAAGAAGTTTTAACAAATTATTTATTAATTCAAATGGCAAAAATATAAGAAAAACCTAATCTAACAGTAATGTCAGCAGTGTAGGTGAGTGCATGAGTGGAATGTGTATGTGCTATGTTGTATGGTGTGGAAACAAACCATGATCAGAAACCAAAAATTGGTGTCTCGCAGGAGAGAGAGAGCACTGAGCACAAAGGGATTCTTAAATAACATAGAGCTGCTCAGGTGCAACCACTCTGCTGACGGGGGCCCACCTCCAGTACCTGCCACGCCCACCTCCAGTACCTGCCACGCCCACCTCCAGTACCTGCAGGGAAAGCAGCCACAGGCAGACAGGGCAGAGAGGGTATATGTGGTGTCACACGGTAAGCTATAAAAAAAAGGCTGTAATTAGTGTGTGTTAAATAAATGTACGACACCCGCACATTCTTGTCAAATTATTACAAGTTGCGAAGCAAATTAATAATGAATATATATATATATATATAAGTCACCGTGAACACTGTTTCGCTCATCTGACAGAGACATAAACACCGGACAGCTGATGCAGCTCTGCCACACAACATCTCTAATTGACATCACTTTGAGATGACAACTCCAAGGCGACGGTGTCTCATTTGTTAAACGCCTGTCGTAGCCTCGTCTGGATAATGAAAAGCCCAACCCCCCCCCCGTATGTGGGGGCGTGGCCCTCCAGGCTCTCCTTGCTCCTCTGCTGATCATGCACACCTGTCTCTGCATGCAACTCGCCTCTTTCTCGTCAGTTCATCAGTCTGCAGTATAACTAACCCGACTGGTGAAACGCTCCTCATCAGATCATTATCTCCCCTACTGTGGTAGCTACACTATGACAACATTTTGTAATAAGAAGTCTGGAGCGTCTGGTCGTTATTGTCCACTTGTACTGTTTTGGACATGTTCAAGCACACAGTTGGGTTCCAATAAAAATAGCTTGATGTAATCACAATACAATAAACAACATTCAGTAGTGTTTTCTATGAAAACTAACCAATTGTCCACCAAATATTATCAGAACACAAACATGCATCTGACCTTGAGACTGGTTTCCGTAGTCCAGCAGGGCCACGCTTCTTCCATCACATAAGCAGCTGTGAGGCGAGCGGCCGGCTCAGGAACTGACTCAGGTTCCAGCAGTCATTTGGCCGAAGCCAAGGCAGCGGTGCAGCGTGGAAACGGCAGGACAGTTATGGGGCAATTCTGCTGGCTGTGCTATCCACCAACAGAGGTGCTAATTAATGCTAATTGCAAGAGGGGGTGAATTATACACTCCATAGTGCATGATTAGGACCATCGTGTTAGCGACCACTGAATCAAAACAACAGCTCTGGTCCCCTCCGCTGAAAGCAGGAAAACAAAAACATATTGATGTTAAATCAGAGGTGTAATGAGGGGGGTTTTATCTTCCCCTCTGCACAGAATGACTATAATATTGCTCCAGGGGAAGGATAGAGTTGTAACTGAAAACCAATATTTTAACAAATACTTTGGATTCCTGCACAGATTTCTTGTTTTGCCTCCTGCTTTCCGGCCTTTAAACAAAAAACTCCACACCCACAACAGTGCCACTGCAAACTTCTACTGGCCCCCACCCACCTGCATTTATATACTTTTGTGAGCAGCTGAGGATGCTGGGAAAAAAGATTCAGCATACATTACATTGCCTTTTTTTTTATCATACGCTTCTTTTTGGATTTCCAGCAGCTGGCTTGATTTCTCCTCTACGATATGAAAATGTGACTTCATCGTGCTTATAATTACAGGCTGCTATAGGTCAAGCGGGTGATGTGTTAGAGGAAATGTTCTAACTTTAGCTTAACTGGATGTCAAAGTTTGCTGAATTAGCTTTGGCCACGTAGTCCTTCATGTCAACAAAACTTCGAAAAATGAATTAGACTAGCAGCTGCAACCATATGGTGTTTACGTGGTTTGGCGGTTCAGTGACCAATGGTGAGAGCACGAGATTGGTTGGAACATTACTGTGATGTTTTCAAGTATAGAACATTATCGGGGCCCAAAATGCATCCTGAGACAAACTCTGAGACAGCCTGCCTTTAATCTTCGATGATTTTCATTATCCTTTGTTTAGTCAAGTCCATTTATTCCACTACATATAGCTGCACCTGATCACACTGTTTACTTTGATTTTTTTCTTTTGTAGTGATGTTGTGGAACATTTCTCACAGCAACCTCGCAGAAGATCAAAGTGGACTAAATTAGACATGCAAACACTGTTTGATGGAACTTAATTAAAAAGTTACAGTTAAGGTTATTCTGCCTGAATAAGTTCAATCATAATGAGGGAATAAATTCATATAATAAAGAAATGTGTTTATCTGGGAATTCCCTCGGGACTTTGTTATTGAGAGGAAAGGTAAGACAACTATTTGTCGAAGAGATATTGCACAGGGATTATTTTTAAATTCAGTTATTTGTATAATGTTTGTCGAGGCTGTGAACTAGTTTTAACCAATATAAAGCCTTTTTGAACAGTGCTATGAATTAAATGAATATATCAATAATTATCATCATTTCTGAATACCACAAGTCAGAGTGGGGCAAACAATTTCCTATGAGAAAAAGAAGAACGATTGTGTTTTACATCGTCAATGTCAAAAATGTATATCGTCCCACTCGGACTCAGATTGTTTGAATTTAATTTGCTGAGGCTTTGTAATTTTCCCCATTGAGATATTGAAAAAAATGAATTCAATTAAATTTCACTGAAAGACTATTCTTTAAGTATTACATTATGAGTACTCCGTAGACATAGAATATATTGTAAGCAGACTTTTTTCATTAGCTTAACTACAATCACTCATCTTCTTTATGTAGCAGTGTTAACACAAATTCATTAAAAAAAAAACATCTCAATCTGTGCAGTGATATTTGCCCTCCACCACCTCCCAGTCAAGTCCCCCAGACCTGTCTCCTGATGGACACAATGTCTCAGGGTCATAACTCAAGTCAAATAGAAACAAACAGACATCGTAAATATGTATCTCCAGGGCTCCAGTTCCAGGAGCCTCATGAGCCACGAGCTTAACATTCTTTATTTATTTAGTATAAATTATACTATCATATATTTGCACCACCACTTCCATTACAATATTGAGCTTGGGAAGTCAGAGAAGTGTCCTCCGCATAGCTATGATGATCAGAGCATTTAGCATTTAGCATTAGCTCCAAATTCAGTGAAGTAGATATTAATTAATTGTGACCCGACAATGCAGCCTGTAATTAATAAGAATGGCAAATTATGCTTATACATTACAATTTATTCATTAACAGTCAGAGGCCAAAGTCCGTTATTATTGCAAAACAAAAGAAGACTAAAACAGTAACATTGTGACGGGTTGCATGATCAGCACCACGGACAGCTCTGCACAACAAACAAGCTGCAGGAAAAGGCCCATCTTATTAAATTAATCTGATTTTATGTCGGTTATACAATTGTCACATTCAGACACTTTTTTCTGCTGCATCAGATGATCATGTAGATGTCCACAAAAAAAGTGTGTATGCACAAACAACCCTTTTTTAAGATGACGCAATAAGCCGCAAAAAATATTCGTTTGGCCAATGTGACGACCCCTCCTGTCCACTAGGGGCTCTGTGTCCTGTTTGCTGGTTCTTTGTCTTTCAGGTTGTTGATTGCTGCTGATGAGCCACACCTGAGCATGGTAGAGTCCCAGTCATAAAGACTCCTGAACAGGGAGGGCGGCTCTCTCCTCCTGGGGCTTTTCCTTGGCTGACCCAGCTGCTGTTTTGTTTGCTTTGTTTAGTTAATGTGATATGTTAATAGTATTTGTTAAATAAATGTACCTATTTATTAGATTTACACCCGTCTTGTCTCCTTCATGTTGCAGCCTGAGAGCCGGGTTGTAACAGCCAATAACAACTTATTATTTTATTATCACCAGAACAGTTAGTAGGGAAGTTGGCGACTTATCCTCTGAATAAATGCCACATCGTCTCTGGAGGAGACTTGCTATTGATTCATTTTGCAAATTGAATTTGTTTTATGCTTTTACTAACAAATACTTTTAACCAAAAGTTTTGTAAAGAAAATGGAAGTGTTTGTTACCATTGGAGGTGGGGAAATATTAGAATAACTAAATGACTTACCATAACTGTGCTTGCAGTGGGCATATCTATAACTATGACTTCTGATATTGTGCTTTCATGTAAGCGTATTGCTAAGTGAATTTGTGTTTATTCAAATTCCCACAAAGTAATAAATGTACAGCAAAAACCTGGATCCAAGCAGAATGGGGCGGCTGTGGCTCACGAGGTCCCGCGACCACAAGGTCGGTGGTTCGAACCCTGGCCCTCTACAGCTCACATGCCGAGGTGTCTTTGAGCGAGACATCTAACTCCAAATTGCTCCCCGGGCGCTTCTTAGCAGCCCACTGATCCTCAGGAATGGGTTAAATGCAGAAGGCAAATTTCGGGTATATATGTAACAATGTGTATATGATCACTAAAGCTGGTTTGTTTTTCTAGCTTTAGGCAAAAATATACTTAATCTGTCATGTGTCCTCTTCTGTGTGCTTGATGGGTGCTTGAAGGGGTCTGGGTTCATGTGTACTAAACAGAGTGATACGAACAGAGGGTCAGAAGGGGTCCGCGGCCACATTTTTGCCCTAGAGCTCCTTAAAGGAGTTAATCCAGCCATGGAGATGGTAGGGTATATACGGAAAAAAAAAAAACCAACATGGGGTGTGACATAGCAACCCATGATATCCATATCTCAAAAACAGTAAGTGGAAAGTTAATTTGTACAGTATGCAGCAAAAGTTTGTTTTTTTGCGATTGAGGGCGTCTCTGCCAAGCAACATTAATTACAGTTTGGAAGCCGCGCGAGCCGGAGCCACAGGCCTGCCTTATGAAAATCTGACACATATCAGCGGGGAACAACGGGTGCAAGGTTGTCACCCGAGGGACACTTCCATTACGTGACAAAAGTGAGAAGATAATTTGATTTACTGTTTAGTCGGGCGACCTCTGTCAGACCTGCAGCCATACACAGCAGTGGGGCGCATGAAGATTGACTACAAATGAGCCTGCTGACCTGCCGGGGGTCGCACATTCCAGAAAAACAATTTGTGCTATCATTTAGCGGGAGGTATCAGTCGGTAAAATGTGTTCCACGGCTGATTTTTTTCTTATTTATATATTTATTTTCTTGACTAATGGATCAGGTGCGTGAAGATAGCAGCGTCCAGGTTTAACATCACTTCCAATCCCAGAGGGCAAAAGCATCTGGAGCACCAGAACCACTCGAGCAAGTTGGTAAAAGGCATGTTGAAATGTGGAATCAGATGATAAGACTTTTGATATTACAGATTTTTAACATCAAATGCATCTAATCTTTTCACTGTATCCATATTGTTTTCATTACAGGAACATTATCAAGTAAAGCAATTCATGTCTCTATTGTGTGTGTGTGTGTGTGTGTGTGTGTGTGTGTGTGTGTGTGTGTGTGTGTGTGTGTGTGTGTGTGTGTGTGTGTGTGTGTGTGTGTGTGTGTGTGTGTGTGTGTGTGTGTGTGAGCTCTATATATAGGCGTTATGTGCAAGTGGATTTGTGTGATTGTGTGCCTTTGACTTCAGTGAGGCACAGCCAGTAATTGATACGATCAAAATCTTTTGTCATTTATGAAAAAGCCTCCCTATCAGATAAAACTGAACAGAAGTCTAATCTTTCAACAAGATTAACAAAGAGGAGACAATGTTCAAAAATAAATAACTAAAAAAGGAAAGAAGAATAAAAAAAAAGGCAAGAAATGGGAAATTGCATTATGTTTAATCTCCTTTGCTCAAAAAAAAAAGAGGGTATTACTGTAACACAACTCCACAATTTACATTGCAGACTAATTAAAATAATGAAGGCCTTTTTTTCATGCGAAAACTTTTATCTCCCAGAGATGGGAATAACAAATCAGGATTAATACACAATGGTTTCCATGTCGTATGTTTTCCCTTTGATAAAATTGATTATGATAGACAGCAGATGTAGGTTGCATTAATCTAATCATATCTTAATGTTTAGACTAATATATACTGTATACCACATTTACAGTGCTTGGTTCCTCTGATCTGACAGACTGCTATGTTTCAATCAGTGTGACAGGGCCACTTTGTGTTTGATCCATGCATTTCTTCCAACAGCACTGTTGCCTATATCCTTCGAAAAGTTTAATTGTCACAATTTCATAATGTCAAACTGAAGCACACTGTTGAGACATTACATTTTCTACATAAGAATCAACTTTTAGGGATACAAGTTGCTTTTAACATCAGAGACATTTTAAAGCCATTGAGAAACAATAAGCCTTAGATTTTTTTTCCCCTCCCTGCTGATGTGTTTTCCTATCTTGCAGTTGTTTTGGGATGCAGGTTCAGTCTAAAGCTGTAATACAATTATGTTGAGTCAAGTGGGTTAAAAGTAAAGTTTTGCTTTGAGCAGCAGCAGGACAGACAGTGAATAAGGCTTTTATGGCAGTCAAGTAGCGCAGGGCCGGAATATGTCGAGTGACTAAGTGAAGTATTGTCTGGGACATATAATGGTACCGGTTTTTATTTTGTTTTCATGACCCTGTTTGATCATGCATAACCCTGCCAGGAATATTTTGAGAGTTTCAGCTCTCCTGATGTTTGTTGGCCATGTATGGATTACTGTACAGTAAAACTTTTACTTTTGAAAAGCTAAACACCAAAACATATGGATTGAACCAAAATATTTTTGTTTGATAAAAACGTGTTGTGGATTTTGGAATTAATCAAATCTATATTTTTTAAATCATTTTGACTTTCGGACTTTTGGACTCTGCAGCGCTCTAGAGTAATTGGACATGTTCGGATCATAAGATCTTCTCTCACTCCCTCTTTATGTATTAATCTCCTATTCATGCACATTACTGATTTTGCTTCTTCCCCGGAGTTCTTGTGCTTTCTCGCCTCACAGGTTCCCAGGAATCGGGGTTATATTTGGACTGTCATCGTGCCACCTACTGAGGCCCTGCTGACACCCACTGCTACTACCACTATCATTATTAGTCACATTACTATTATTATTGCCTGTACTATTACGCTTATTGACTTGCTTCTACCCTGGAGTCTTTGTGCTTTCTCGCTTCGCAGGCTTCTATAAATCGTGGCTGTACCTGGACCGTGGATGTGCATCCTGCTACGGCCCTGCTGACACCGACTGCTACCACCATTATTATAACTAGTCACATTACTATTACTATTACCTGTACCATTAAGCATTTTAGCTTTACTTCCACCCTGAAGCCCTTTTGCTTTCTCGTTCTGCAGGTTTCCATGAATCGTTGTGGTACCTGGACCGTAGTCGTGCCTCCTGCTGTGAGCCGACTGACACCCACTTCTACTTCGATTATTATTATTAATCACTTTACTATCCCTATTTTCATAATTATAATTCTACTATAATAATTGCTGCTGTTATTATAAGTAGTCTTATTATATGAATCATTTATGTCATACACATTGAATGTGTTGTATCTCTGTTATGCTGTTCATTCTGTACACATGACATCTATTGCATTCTGTCCATCCTGGGAGAAGGATCCCTCCTCTGTCGTTCTCCCATAGGTTTCTCCCTTTTTTCTCCCTGTTAAAGGGGTTTTTTAGGGGAGTTTTTCCTGTGCCGATGTGAGGGAAGGACAGAGGATGTCGCATGTGCACAGATTGTAAAGCCCTCTGAGGCAAATTTGTAATTTGTGATTCTGGGCTATACAAAATAAACTGAATTGAATTGAATTAAGAGTCAGAAACAATCCTACGAGGCCCCCACTGGAATCTAATTAAAAAAATAGTATCATGCTATTGATGTTAGTGAAGCCTGATCTTTATCTGCAATTGTGACAAAACACCAGCTTTAAACAGAATGGATAGACGTGTAACAAAAAGAAAGAAAGATGTGCAGCATTCAAATGTTGATTTAGAATTTGAATGTCAACTTGAAATATTCAGAACAGCCCTAGAATCTGTGAAGAGCCTGCATTATGCACAGGTTTTTAGCCGAGTACTGCCACAGTTTGTGTGAGCACGAGAGGCAGAAAGAGAGTGCGAGAGAGCTCGACCGTTACAGGGCTTGTCAGGCTTGGTAACTGGTTGATGCTAGCTTGCTTATTTACTAAGGCGACACTTGAAGGCTATGGATGTAAGAAAGATTTTGAAAAAGAAAAAGGACCAAGGTAACGGAGGAGGAGAAAGAGTTATCTCCTGTTGCTCCAGCAGCAGATGTGTCACGACGTGAGAGAGCCACCGCCTCTTCAAGCTCAGGCTGTAGAAGAAGAGGACTATTCAGCTAGCTAGTAGCTAGTCCAGCTCAGTGGAAACGGCGAGAGAAAGAGAGGGAGAGAGAGAGAGAGAAACCTTGAAAAGAGCAACAAGAGCACAGAAATCAATTATCACTATAGTAATAGTAATAGAATGCTGATTGGTGTTCATCTTCACTGGCCTAACAATGCGATTACAATTCACCTGTCAAACAATTCTCTATGCATATCAGTTTTTCACATCCTATATTTTCTATATTTCTGCCCATGGCTACTTTTTCATTAATTCATACAAGCAGTCAGATTAATCATACCTCCCTTTTTATTTAGAAAATGCTCTACTACAAAATCCCACTACAACAGTCTATAATATAAAAAGCGACCCACCTCAGTATACTAACATTGCAAAAAAAGTAAACATTTAACTCCTGAAATGCAATAGAAGCGTTCTGTAATCTATGTTATTTACGAAATAAGGTTTCCACATAGCAGCTCTAAGACACAAAGCCCTTCTACTATTATTTGGTTTAAGTCACTGCATCTTCCGACATATCAGAGCAGTGGAATTTCGGCCTGCATGCACATTTTCAGAGCAAATTTTCTACCATGCCAATCACCATGCATCTTAGAATCAAGAATTTTTCCACAACTCTATTTACATATTGGCTCGAATCTGGTATCCAATGGTGTTGCTGTGTTTTGTGACTGTAGGATAGAAGGGCATAGAATAGTGCATTAACTGTAAAATCTGATATTGGTTTGCTTTGAAAT
The DNA here is from genome assembly GCF_027596085.1 of Anoplopoma fimbria. NCBI lineage: Eukaryota > Metazoa > Chordata > Actinopteri > Perciformes > Anoplopomatidae > Anoplopoma > Anoplopoma fimbria. The sequence continues at coordinate 31,615,393 of NC_072450.1, forward strand.
AACTGGCTAAATCTATGTATACAATAAATTGATAAATAACGTGTTTATGAACTAATCATCGAAACATTTTGGTTAGATTTCGGTTGTCATATGCTGAGATGAGGAGTCTGACTGACAGTGGAGAGGGGAAGAAGACAGATTTAACACAGTTAGTCAGAATTCAAAAGGAATCTTGTCACACAATAGAAGCAGAGTTACGAAATCAGAGTGGGTCATCTTTCCATATTGAACTAAGAATTGGCAACATACAATCTAGCATATAATTGCTTTATCAACTTCAAGGCTCTTATTTTTCTCAGGGTTTTACTCCTGATGCTGAAAAATAAAAAAATAATTATAATGAAAAAGTTGAATGAGAACTCAGATTGCACTCATTTTATTTATTTTCATTTCATGTTGCAAAAGCAAGTCCACCACCGTGACCAGACCCTTTTTTGGTAGAGTACAGTGTCTGAAATTCATTTTTAATAAATTGAAATAAGTTAAAACTTGACTCTTGAGAATGGTGCAACGATTGGGTCAAAATAGAAAGATTTTGGGCTTGGCTAAGCCCCCAATAATTCAAGATCCTAACAACGTCTCTTATCACACAGACCCAGGAATTCACTCAAAATCGAAGCACTTGATGTTTTGTCCCTATGAGACAAGCTCCAAAACCACTGGATCCTACATTTCCCATAAGCATATATGTTAGCCCCCTCATCTATCTACGACTTTCGATTGTCCGTAACTTGTCATCTGCACAAGAAAACCACACCCATTCAGCAATATTTATAAAAATATATTTCACAAAGTAGGAAACAATACAGGGTATCTTAGATTACAGTACAGGGAGTAAATAATTGAACATACACATTTATAAGCATTAAAGCACAGTACAAAATATGATCTGCATGTAGGACTATTCCATATATATTGTTTAGTCTACCGAGAACTGCCATAATACTGTATCAGTACAAACTGAGTATGCACGCAGCTGTAGTGCCATTGAAATTCTCATTATGTGCAAGAGCTAACGTGCAGAGACAAACCTACCACCTCATTGAAAGCTAATGACATTAGCAGTAACTCTATGTACAGAACAAGTCTTTTTTTTCTATTGATATCATACAGTGTAAGCACAATATGCACATGGTCTGGATTTGTGTCTTCATTTTTCCCGGGGTAATGCAATCTGCGTTTCCTAAATGAGATTTAATGTTTGGAGAGAGTCACATACTCAGGTATCAATTGGACTATTGTGCTCAGACGCTCACTGGCTGTACCTCAGGATATATTGTGAGATATATTTTACACAGAATTAGCATGTGTCAGAAAGGTCCCATTCCTGCAGTCCCAATTAATTAGATCATCCATATTGTTGCAGTTACTTAGAGCTCTATTCTGCTTGCTAATCTAGTCTATAGTATCAACCGCAATAGATTCATGATATGGTCTGGCTGCTATGAAATAGTGTTCAAGTGGTTCAAAAAACAGCTGAATGTGAAATAATCTATACACATTCACTTCAAATTGTCAGCACAGAAAAAGAAAAAAAAGATTTAAGAACAGAAATACAAAAATCTCATACAACAATAATGAAGATTTAACACATCTTTAAAAAAAAAAAAAAAAACAGTAGATTACAATTTTATTTAACTTTGCTTCTGTAAAAAGAAGGCCTCAGTTTCTACATTTCTCTTTTTTGTCTTCACGTCAGTCTTTTATAGGCTAGTAACACTCGCGACCCACACCTGTAGCGTGTAAATACAAAGAGTTGTATAAAGCAAGCCTCTCTGGGCTTTAGATAGTTTATAAATGTGGCCACCGGAGAACATATCAAATGCTAACAAATCCACCTTAAAGCCAATACTGGTTTGTCTTTTTGCTTTTCTTTTTTTTTTTCAAATCACACATACATTCATCATTGTAATGTAGACCATATATTGCTTTTTCATTGTCATTTCGTCTTGGATCACCGATCACCTGGTTGGCTTAAGGAGATGTGAAACAAGAGTCCCTCTGCAGCTTCTGAGGTCCAGCTTGCTGTCCATGGATCATGGAGTGTCCGCTCAAGCTTCAGAGAACCCAACCTTATCCGCGAGTTCCTTTCATAGGGCAACCACCAGTGATCCCAGGGTTTTTCTGCTACTGGCAGTCACAGCAAATGACTAACACCCAAAATACTGCTAGACACTCCACAACGGAATCTAAGATACACTCCACAAGAATCATAGATCTCCTAAGAAAGACATTGTTTGGCTCAACAATTACAATGCGCTTGACGTAGTGGATGACGACTGCTATACCTCACTCTAACAAGAATACAAAAAGGTGGCCTCCCTTGTTATTAACTGTTTTTTTATTAACTTTTTTAACACCTGTTTCTAAAAGCCAGCAAACCCCCTAGCGTTTAATACACAAGTATGTGGAGAGAAAAGAAATCGGAAAGGTCTTTTTTTTCTAACAAACCAAAGGTCAGGTCTCGCGGTCGCTCTCGCCCACAGAGTAGAGCTCCCCAAGTCTTCTGAAGCGCGGCCCCCACTCTCTGAGATAGTCATAGTTCTGGTCCGAGTCCGACGACGCCGTCTCCAGCGAGCTGAGGGAGCCGGCAATGGACCCCCGACCCTCGTATCCATAGATCTGGATGGAGTCGTAAGGCGGCGCCGTGGGATCATTGTCTGCCTCGTGAAGCCGCACGTTGATGAATTCGTCCACGTCCACGCCGTTCGGGCCGGAGTGCTGGCCCGCCCGCGGCATGAACTGCAGGTCGGGCTTGATGTCCTTGCGCGGCAGGTAACCGTTGATGCCGTCCGGGTTCTGCAGCGTCGCAATGTCGAAGGCCTCTGTGTCCTCCTCGCCGCCTCCTTCGTCATCGTAGCGGATAATATTTTCCCTCACATCCTCGTCATCCTTAATAATCAGAGGCTCATTCTTGTGTCTCCTCAGGGTCACAAAAAGTACTACTATTACTGTCAGAAAGACAGATAGAAAGAAAAAGGGAAGAAGAAGAAATCTAGGTCAAGCTTTTGACAAGAAGGTTTTTCTGTGAGTACAAGCAGATCATTAATCCAGGTCAGATTACGAAAAGGACGGATTCATGAACATCTCTGAAAACCAATTCCCAATGCAAAAAAGAAATACCTCACCTAACAGCAGTATAATGCAGGCCAGGATGGCAATGAGAGCTCCCATGCTAAGGCCGATGGGTAAGACGTAGGCCTCCACGTTGCAGGACTGGACAATGCCGTCCTTACTGCACCCGCACACTCGGATGGTCAAGGTGTTGGTGCTGCTCATCGGCGGGCTCCCGTTGTCCGTCACAATGATTGGCAGGAAGTACATCTCCTGCTTCTGTCGCCTGAAGGTATCGTGCTTGGTCACAACACTGATTGAATTGTCTGTCGGAGAGAGAGAGAGAGAGAGAGAGAGAGAGAGAGAGAGAGAGAGGTAAAGTCAGAGATGAATTTGTGTTTGCGAGAATGCCTTTATTATTCATGGTAGCAACAGACTGAAGTTCTATTATTAAATCGTGTGAAGCGTGAGGGTAAACTAATTTCACATCAATCGTCACTAGCTTCTCTAGCATTCTCACATTCCAGTGCCGTAGATGGATTTCAGCCACCTTCCCTTTTTTCTTTTCTTTTTTTTTTTTTCTCTCGACAGTCCAATTTGGGAATTCTGAAGGAAGGCGAGGCCCAGTCGGCTGCCCCCCCCTTTGAAAAGCCAAGGAAATGAAGGGGGACCGCGGCAGGCGACACTGACTTAGAAGATGGCACATGTCGACCCAGAAAGGTGCCAGCTGCTCTTTGATGACACTTCTGTGAAGCTGTCTGCTCATTAGCTGGCTCTCCTTACCCCGCTCACATTATCAAACACTTGCATTCCACATAAGGATCTACTCCCGCTGATCCCGTGGAAAACGTACAAGACTCCCGATGGTCTAACCTTTGCCTCTGCTTGAGGGTGCACTGAGGAGGGAGGGGGAAAGAAATAGATGTGGCGATACAGAGAGACGGGGATCGCGTTGACAGAGCAAGCTTAATCAAGGGATGGGATGCTTCAAGATGGAAGTGTTTGCTTTGCACAATCTGTAATTCATGTGAGCATATGCTCAGATTTATCTTTCTTACGAGTGCTGCCACAAAGTGGTACGCTCTGCTTTGTGAGCACCAGCACGTCCTGTTTCATTTGGATCACTCAGCAGTTCATAGCGAGTATGCAAGTTTCTACTATACTGTAATAATCCATTAGGGCTTATCCTAGTATACAGGTCACTTCAATTTTTGCGGTGACTATTGATGTTAAAAATAGAATCAAACATTTCCTGCCCGTCATTTCATCAACAGACAAAAAGGCTGCTACTCAAAGAGAACAGCAGCTGTTCTGATGACCTCGCTGCTTTATACATAGACATACACATTAAAAGTGTTTCATCTAGCGTCTGATAGATTCAGATAAAAAAAAAAAACTGTGTACATTGAAATATTAATCATCACCATAACAAAAGCAAAAGCTTATTCAAATACAATTTTTTTTTGCTATAAATAACTTAACATGTGGGAGGTTTCCAGATGCCAGCAGTGACAGAAGAAGTGACAACAACAGTCTGAAGAGCATTCCGCACTTCTGAAGTCTCTTCAGTAGGACTTAAATGCTTCATCTTCATATAATAGAAAAGGGTTGGAACAAGCTATGATGTGGTCCTACTGATAAACAAACTTTACCACACTAACCTTTCTGATTTCTTCACACCAACATCAAATAATTGGTTGCTACTTTAGTTATTTAGATTAAATTCAACCCACTAAATCGTGTTCACTAATACAATAGCATTTAGAGCAGTCAAAAATGATTGTCAAAATGATACTATTTATTTTCAACTGTAATGGGGGAAAAAAAAAAAACATTCTAGAGAAATGCTCCTTTAGCTTTCAAATGGTCCAGCAGAGGTTCTGACAGAATAAAAGCAAAGCTGCACTTAAATGTGTAGCACACTTGCTAAAAACATAGTTGTCTTGGTAGCAGTATTAAAGAACAACAATTAACAATTAAACAGAGGGATGCCGACATTTGGCAAGAACGTTTTTTGTTTTTTTTAACGCTGTTCAGATGCTTTAGCTTGCTAGCTAATTAGTTTGCACAATCAGCAATCATTAGCAAGCACCTTTCCCTAGGTGGATGTTTTCCTGGTAGCTCCATCACAAGACACGTCTCCATGATTGAAGGGGACATTAGCTACAAAGCTACAGCTGGTTTGGGCTTTTTTTGTTTTGTCACGTCTGTTGACTGGGGCTATTAATAAGAGTCGCTGGCATTCAGTGATTGAACAATGACAAGTAATGCCTTATCCTACTGTAAAAATAAAAAAAAAAGATAGGTACACCAGCTATCTGGAAAAAAGAATACATGCATTTTTATTTCATTATATATCTTTTCTTTCAGTTGGACCTTAAAATATGTCAATGTAACTTGTACTAAACAGCAGACACTCTGCTAACAAGTGATGCTTAAAGGCTAAAACATTAACCTCAATTGAAAGGAGTGATAAAGTCATTGAACTGACACGATAATGTCAGTTCTGAAAAAAAATAATTTGCCAACATTAACCACAGCAAGGTCCAGACCAAGTTAGACTGCATCTGCATGTTGTTGCTCACAAGTTTGACTTCAGAAAGAAGAACGTTTAATGTCTTCAGCCCTAAAAAAGAGTTTCTATCAGCAGAATTTCATTCTTGGCAGCGTGGTGAATGTACTGTATGTTGTCTCATACAGTACATTTGTATTCGTATCAGTTCGTTGCACTTATTGTATTCGTATTCGTTTACTGCACTTATCCTATTCGTATTAGTTTGTTGCACTTATTGTATTCGTATTAGTCTGTTGCACTTATTGTTTTTGTAGTAATCTGCCTCTGCACTATACTTTTGCTCTGGTTTATGCTTTTAGATGCTTGTTTAAGAAAGGAGATGCACTTCTGGTGACTAGTAGTTCTCTTGAATACCTATGTTGAATACACTTCCTGTAAGTCGCTTTGGATAAAAGCATCTGCTAAATGAATGTAATGTAATGTAATGTCTCAAATACTGATTCTGGGCTGCTCTGCTCTGCTGCAACCCCGCCTGCTGAACTCAGAGTTTGTCAGAGTGCTCGATATCTTGCGTACAGCCGGTCAGAACCTCGGCCATCTTCCTCGGTGTCGGCAGCCCTTAACCTCTTCACTGTGCGATCCCTACAATTAGACCCATCACCGCAAACAAAAGCAAGCCACAGAGGCTCGCGGGGGCCTGACGCTTTACACTCAAGTGTCTCCCACAGCTGCCGATTCAGATAGAAATAGTCACTGAAGTGCTGTGGGATACGGAGCAATGGGCTTCTCTTCTCTGTTCGGAATTAGCAATACCATAGACAAGTGGTATTTTATAGAGAGCCGAAACCACAACATATGTTCACTGTGGTTTCAGGCAAATGAGGTATTTTTTTGCTCTGAGTGGTAAAACATTTTCTAGCAGGGTTTTTATCTGTTAAATCATCTTAAGAAACTATTAAATCTCTTCTTAACAAGAGGGCAAAGTTCAGGAACCTGAAAGTTGAATACACTTTGTGGTTGATCCGCTGTTAATACTGAGTACTTTGCAGCAAGCCTGTGCCTGGTAAACAGCCCTTCATTTTGACCTTTCCAGGGTTATTGCGCTTGTGCGACAGAAAAAAAAAACATGATTCATTTTACTTTGGTTACTGCTAAATGTGCCATTGCCTGTGATTGTTACACTTCCTGCCTGCTAACGTACCTATTTAAGAAGTAACGTTTTTTTTGTATGTTTGTCAAATCTGATGACCTGATTTTTATGGACTCTTGCAGTAAGTTAGCCTACAGCCTCAGCGAGGAAACAGAAGGCTCGTACCATATGAAGATTATTTGCCCTGAGCCGAAAACATTACACAATGTCATCATGAACACAGCCTGTTCAGAGCCGGTTATGGAGGAGAAGCAGGAGAAGGGGGAATGGAATGAAGACAAACGGGCAAATAAACAAATTTGAGTATTTAGCAAATAAATTCAGCACCATCTGCCGTGCTGCAACGCAGCTCCTAGGACGTCACCCTACATTGAGCTACAAGACTACCAGGGAAAAGCCATTTGGATCCCATTCATTTAGTTTCCCTCAAAACGCACTGGGGAGTAAAAAAAGAAGCTGGTGTCCACACAATTTCACATCTGCTAATTGTGAGCTACACTGATCCCCCAGATTTCATCTCGAGCACGGCTAACACGTTGCGGGTTAGAGATTGGACTGGAAAGCCATTGGAGAAATTTACAGAAACTTCAGTCATTCTGCCAAAAAAAAGAATTACTTCTCTGCTATTCCTTTTGTTACCAACCTTGGTTGTTCTTGATGGTGAAATTGGGGTTGTTGAGCATCTCTGGGACTAGACGATAGTCGAAGTAGTGTCCCTGGATCGGGTCGTCTTTGTCCACCGCGCTGACAGTCTGGATCACCTGCATTGAGGGACGAGAAGATATACAGAGGAGGGCTCAAAGTCATTAGAGGAGGCAGCCTATTCATTACCAGTCTAATGCTGGCTGGATCACGCCTGATGAAATATATGCCCTATTCATTCCTGGAGTTTGAGATTATTATCAATGAGGTCCTGTCTAGTCTGGCACACTTTCAGGCTCCTGGCTCTATCTGTTAATCTGTCATCATAGGTCTTATCGTGCCGTACGTCTTTATGATTGAATAGAAATTAGAATTCTGGCCCTGCAGGACAGTTTCACTTTTTTTTTCCCTTTCAATAGAGCCCCCTATTGTACGTACACAGGTCCCCTGAATGAGGTCGATTGATGAGAAGGAGAATGCTAAGTACTTGTCCAGAAATGTTGGCTTGGGGATGCATTGAGCCATCTGGAGGAGGACATGAAAGACAGTCTTGAATTATGATCCACTCTGATCAATCCTGACTGCTCTCATTTCCCCTCTGCTCCACACACACACACACACACACACACACACACACACACACACACACACACACACACACACACACACACACACACACACACACACACACACACACACACACACACACACACACTGTGTCAAGGGAGGACTGTTGCAGGGTGAAAAAGAGGACTGTACTCCCACCTCTGTGGTTTCCCAGTGAAATAAATAAGCTATCATTCACTGTGGCCAATCATTACAGGGTAAGAGTGAGAGACAGGAAGAAAAGGAGTGAGAGAGAGAGAGAGAGAGAGAGAGAGAGAGAGAGAAAGAGAGAGAAATCACTGGTTTGATGAATGTAAAATTCTTTCCTTACCTGTCCAGGTTTTCCATTTTCACACAGAAAGGCCTCATATTCGGTGGCAAATTCAGGGGCATTGTCATTAATGTCCATCACTCTGATGGCCACAATTGCTCTCGATATCTGACTGTGGTTTCCTAGTGTGAGATAGATAGATAGATAGATAGATAGATAGATAGATAGATAGATAGATAGATAGATAGATAGATAGATAGATAGATAGATAGATAGATAGATAGATAGATAGATAGATAAAAAAGACAATAAGCAAAATATAAACTAGAAAAAGGTTACAGATGAAATCCCAGGTAAATACTGTGACCTAGTTTTAATTTCCTTTATTTTCAATCTTTATTTCTCCCTTCATTTCCTGAGCCGATGGGAGGACAGATGATAAGCCACATCAATCTACATTTCAGCTGGTATCAGTGATGCAAAACAGGATTCTAGGCAACAGAGGAGAAAAAAAAAGAAAAAGAAATCCCATTCAAAGTGCTTTTGAAAATCCCCTGTACACTGTAATGTTTAAAACATGAGGGTTAAAACATGCATATTAATGAGTCATTGGTAACTGAAGTCTAAAAAGACAATAAAAGGCAGTTTAATTAGATTAGATTTTGATTGGAATTATTCATCACTGGTAATTGACAGTCCCTTTCGAGTGTCCACGCAGACGGTTGTATTTATTAATCAGTAGTGCAAATGCCAACTTTTAAAGCAATTATGTATTAATGTGGCCCCAGTGTCAGCAGGGCCAATGACACCGGTGTGTTTTTGTTTTTCTATTCTATTGATTCATTTAATTATTTGACTTTGTGACGCTTTTTCCAACTGTCACCTTATAATTAGAATGAATGGGCAATAGCAAGTGAAGACTCTTAGAGTTTTGACATTTAATCAAGGGGATTTTTCAATCATAGATACTGTTAAAATGTTCGGTTTTAAACTGTTGTTAAAGAGTAGTTTAGTAGAGTATGTTTCTGCAAACTATGGGATAAGTTGAATGTCGAAGTTTATGAATAAAAAACAAGTTTCCAAAAATACATTTCATATCAGCCTTGTGTCACGCTTGCAGAAATGCACAATGCCACGTGGGTAATGTGAAACTATTGGTTAGATTTAGGAAGCAAAACTACTTGGATAAGGTTAGAAAAAAAAATCCTGCTTTGTGGTAAAATAATAATAATGTAGAAATGTTATGTAACAACCGTAGCAACGCTACTATGAAGAATAAAGAACAACTGCCCTATGAGGACGTTAATTAAAAAGCAGAGTGTCAAGGTTTCTCACACGGGACTCGGGCAGCGGCCTGCTGGGTGTAAGTCCTGTGTTTGTTTCTCCCATCATCACCCAACCTCAAAGGGGCTGTCTCACACATCACACTCATTATTATACCAAGTACCTTTCAATAACGGTCGCTTTATATACTACCTCTCCTGCTCTGTGTGTTCTTGCAAAGACTTCCTCATTCAACATATTCATGTTTTTTTTTTTTTGTTTCCTGGCGACTGGGCTGCACGTGAAGATGTAGCAGCAAAAATCCTGAGTGTAATGAAATGAACCTTATTGCCTATGAATTAAACTTTTACTGGTACTTTTGGGGGGGGGGGGGGGGGGGATTTTGTTCTTATTAATCTTAAATGAAACCTCCACACAGATCAGAGGGCAGAATGCCCAAGAAAATCAAGGGCTCCAGACTGGTTGGGAAGATGAGAGAGGTAAAAAGAGGTAAGATGTGAGGAGAGAAAATTGACGGTAAGATAGAAGGAGATAGAATAGATGGATTAGGGGCAGAGGGAGAGACGTAGACAGAAACCCCCCCCCCACCCCCACCCTCAAAAGTGACTTTCCCCCAGCAGCAGACAGGGAATAGAGTCTGATTAGTCAGATGTCAACTGGTGCGAGGCGGCAGAACGCGCCTCCGTTTGGGTGGCAAATGGCATCAGGATAGAAGTGGGAACACATCTATTCCTCTTCACGCCAGAGCACACACCGGCTTCCCCTCCCATCCGTGGAGAGTAGCAAAAAAAAAAAAAAAAAAAAAAAAGAAGAAAAATGCCATATTTATTTTGGCAAATTCCTATTAGGTGTTCTCAGAGATGCCACTATCTCGAGCCACAGTTACTTTGCCAAGAGGCATGAACACGCTTTAAATGTTCGGGTGCAAGGGGAATGACAAGGCAACCGGCTTATCAAATGAGACACATTCAATTCCTCCGCCGGGCTGCTACGATGGCGGGATTTGTCTGTGCTGCACGGCCAAAACATTATGACAAGCGCCTGGGCTTTCATTTACTCCGACAATTAATGTGTGTTTCCTTTGATTAAGGAGAGAAAGGGACGAATGTGAGATGAGACATGGAGGGAGAAAGAGAGCGGGATGGGGAGAGGAAGAGGACGGGGAGGTGGGGGGGGGGGATACAAGTTACAAGCTGTGTAAATTTCTATTCCAATAGCTTTAAGGGGTACATTAAGCTTTATCACAACATACAGCCCCCCTGAAACAATCTGTATGCAAATAGAGCCTTACATATGGTTTGAGCTGTTTGCAGCTCTGCCGGCAACATTTTCTACGTAGTCAGTGAGTTTTGCGGTTCGCAGATGTTCTTTAATCTGTAATGGATGCTGGCGTTGGAGCAATCCACTCTGGAGCATGTCTTTAAAACTGTTTATTTGATACGTCTTAATGTTCTCGCACTTCCACAAATTGACTACTGAGCTGTTTAATTCAATCAAAACTCAGCAAATTAACGTATTTAATGCCTCCGTGGATTCCGACGCTAATTGTTTTGTGCCATGCTCTCAGAGCGATTAAAAGCGGGGCGGTTTACAAAAGCGCCATTCTGTTGAACAGAGGATCGTGCGTAGCAGGTCAGTGACTCTTTTTTGACTGAGCCGACCCGTGAAGTCGTTTAGAAGGAGGAGACTTCGTACGTGACTCCATGCGACTCCCGCGTTTTTTAAAAAAAACCTGCAATTCCAATGAATGCCTAATAGTGTGTTGATTTTTTAAAACCAAGACATTAGGATTCACGAGGAGCCGTGCTCGCGGCCGGGGAGAGCAGAGTCAGGAGAGGTCACTTACTGACTTCTGTGGCGGTCACCGTGATGTTGTGCCACATGTCCGTCTCCCGGTCCAGCGGTTTGGCCAGTGTGATCTTCCCGTCGTCCACGTTGATGTTGAACTGCCTCTCCAGGTCCGTGTGCCGGTCGATGAAGTATCTGTGAAGAAAATCTATCGTCAGAAAAAATTGAGCCAAACCTCTTCGGCGACCGAACACTGCAGCGACTTTTGCAATCTTTTTTTAAGATCTTGCGATCTCATTGAGCTGTGAAGAGAGACCTGTTGATTAATGCACAGTTAAATCTGTATGAAATCAATAATCATCTATGGAATAACTACAGCCTTCACACGAGTAGCAGGGTGGCCATTAAAGCCTCATAAGACCTGAGAAGATCACGGCTTCTGCAGAAAGAAACACCATTAGGAGGTGTCATTTCAGGGTAAGGGATTGGGTGTTGTTAACCCCGTTTGGGATCTGTCAACACTCAATGGCCCCCAAAGGCTTTGCATTAATGAGTTAGGACAGCGCTGTGTCACACAGGAGCTGGAACAACAGAGGGTGGGAGGGGATAATGGATGTGACGGGGATGAACCAATGACCGGCCTGTTGTGTGTGACCTTGTCTGATCTTAGGCTAAATGATTTTGTTTGCTTTTTCAAACCACTGGGGGACTTTTGGGTCCTCGTCAATAAAGCAGCACACTTTTAAAAATGTATCAAACGCTGTTGTGAAGGACACATTCACATTGGTGAAACCTGCTTTCCTCCCCCCTGTCCACGCATTGGGACACGCCACTGAGTGTTTGAGACTTGTCCAGTGTTACGTATACAGCGGCAAGACATTCTTAAAATAATAAATAAATAAATGAAACTCCAGCAGCGGGTATGAAATTGGAATGCACATAAAAGAGAATATTCCGAAGCTGTGAAATTGCTCTTTCATGTTGCGGCAGGCGCAGCGCCAATTCTTGGGACGAGCCCACACAAGACTGACTAAAAAAAGAAATCTGTCATTACGGGTCATCTTTGCTTTCACGCGTTTAACTCGCCACGATGCGTGACTGTCACAAACATCCCACTCACCTAAAACACTGGGCCAAAGTCAGCTCATTACCCCCCCGAGTACTGCACAAGTGTTTCCATTCCTCCAGGACAAACTGTTTCTCTTCCTTTTTCTCCCTCTCTCTGTCTTGCTCCCACATCTTCCCCTCGCAATCTATTCCCCCTCTAACCCCAACGCCAACCGTCAGAAACTTTTTGTCTTTTTCTTTTCCATCCAGCTGGGTCTCTTTCTCATCCAATCCCATGCAGACCACTCCACTCCCCACTTCGCCACCAGGCAACCCCCTTGCTCACCCCGCTCTCCCTTCCTCCCTAACCCTGGGTCCTGTACCGTCTCACAGCGGAACTGCTCAACCCTATCGGTGCAGACCTGTTGGCAGGAACCCTACCGCTTTTCTATGAGAGAGAGAGAGAGAGAGAGAGAGAGAGAGAGAGAAGAGAGGGGGAGGAAAGGGGGAGGGAGGAACGGAAAGAGAAAAAAGAGAGCAAAAGACAAAGTCACAATAACAACACTTTTTACATGAAGGAGAGTGCTGCTTATACAAGAACTATAGGAAATGAAATAAATAAACCACTGGCCCAGATTCCAATTGTTGGGGAGATGTACCGAGCCGTGACATTTCCATTTTTGAGATGAAATGGTGTAAAATCCTCTAGACGCCAGGCTGGGAGAGGTCCATGAGGACCCATCCCTCCCCCATCCCCCACCCCCACACCACCATCCTCTCTCTTTCTCTCTCTCTCTCTCTCTCTCTCTTTGCCCTGCAGACGCACAGCACTTTCAAGACAGGCAGACAGCAGCAAACCACCTGGGAGCAGCCTCTCTCCTGCAGACTGAGTGGATCCCAGTCAAGCTCCTGACAGCCTCACGTGGAAGCGGGGAGACAGACCCTGAAATGTTCTGCCACCTGTCAATCAAACTGACAACGTGATGTGAAAAGAATTAAAAGCAACAAAAAAAAAAAGAAGAAAAATGATATCCAGCGTTATACGTGCGTGGTTTTCCTGAGTGAGATGTGGGCATGTGTGCAAATGTGTGTGTGTGCGCGTCCTCTTGTTCCAGCATCGCCGCGCTCTTCACAGGCCTTTAAAAAGTCACCGGGCTGACTTCAGACTAACGGTTAAACATCCGGGACGCTTGTGCCAAAAATATTAGAAAGCAGTGAAAGCGTTCTCAAAACTGACTCAACAGACTTGGGAATATATATTCAACCTCAATAGTGCGCTCATCAAAATGCATCAGTGAGACAGAGGATGTTCCGTGCATAACCATGAGCTGTAATCTGTGGGATCATTATTCATTTGGGGTCCTTCGCTGCGTCGATTCGGCGTCCCTGCACTGCTGCGTCTCTCACCGATCACCTGTCAATCAAACGGTGAGGCCAGGACGTCTTCTCCGTTTGAGTTTCTGTGGGTGGCGATCTTTTGTCTCTTCAGCCCCGGTGGCTATCATTGCTCAGGCTAACTACACAGTGATGTGTCTTCTTCATCACATCACGCTGCGTTTTCTCTAGGAACGATGTAACAGACACAGAGCACTAAGCGTGAAAGCGTGTCATCAACTCGATGTTTCTGCACACAAACACTATGACATACTTGCAACACAAATGTATATTATTAGGAAATAATCTTTAATCTTGATTGCAATGTAAAAATGAAGATGTGATTTAGCTGTTTCTTGTGAAAAAAGAGACTATTTGTTGGGATTCATGTCAGTAAGAGACACTTAGGTTCCTCATTGTCTGATTGCCATCGCATATACTGTATAACAGTGTCTGGCAGATTAAAGGGGCACTCTGCAGATTTTACACTCAAAGTTCAGTTTGTTATTCATGAGGAATAATCATCAGGGTTATCATGAAAAAAATGCTATCAAGTTGCATTATGGGAAATATAGCATCCAGTGTTTTTCCCAATTATTTGTCATTGAAAGGGTATAAAAGTCAAGTATAAAATATTTTTTTATGAGTTACAAACTTTATGAAAGTGTAAAAACTAAATCACTGGAGTAGCAATGTCTTTTTAAAAATTTAGAGTAACATTTGCCAACATTAGCCACCATAAGCTAATGGTAATACAGAGACCCGTACAGAACAAGTGAGGCAGTATTAGCAAAACTACTGAGTTAATCAACGGTGTGTTTTATATCTTATGGATGAAGAATTGAATTCGTGCGAGGATGAATGCATTTTCTCTTTCAAAGATTCAATTTAGATAACCTTTTTAAAGAATTGAGACCATCTGAGTGATTATAGTTTATACAGTTAACAAAAACTGGGCTCATTTTTTTTGTTATTGTCGTACTTTAGTAGCCAACGTGTAATGTCACACTAATGTGCAACCGTTGGGCTCTAGTTAGACCCTCAACAAGGAATGCATCATCACCAAAATAAAGGCCTAAAGGTTAAGCAGCCAGGGAAAGGTTTCTGCCGTAGTGTGTCCATTTTGCTTATTCACACCTATGTGAGTGTGTGTGTGTGTGTGTGTGTGTGTTTGCACAGTTACAGTGTGAACTTGTGTGAGTGACTGAGTACCTGTACAAGCTGAAGGGAGAAGAGGTGAAACGATGGATAACAGACATTTAGTTTTTTCTCCGCAGAGAACAAAAAGCTCCGTGACATTCCCGCTTGTTATTAGGTCAGTAACCCCGCCGGGACGGCCGCAGATGCACAACTAATTTCTGCAGTCCGCTGAATGCTGACCAGTCGTGTTTTGACATTACATTTTATTCAGGCTGGCCGTTTCACCAGGAAGGTGATTTTTCTCGAGAGTCATAAATAAGAAAATATCAAAAGACCTGCAGAACGGGCCTTCTTGACATTCATTTTGCAGAACCACCTCCTTTACATGACAGTTTGTATTACCATATGCAGTGTGTTAGCTGACAGCTGTGCTAAGACAACATAAGGGCGCCTGCAGTAAGAAACAAGCTTTAAGGAATTCCATTTCAATTTCCCTTAACAAAAACAAAAAAACGAAGAAGAGAAGGCATGGGGTGAAAACGAACTCAGAGTTTTGGCTCTGCTTGTCGCTGTATCAATATTCTGGGCTAAAACACAGTAGCTGTATTTTCTTCTATGAAGTAGCAGTTTGTGTCAGACAGCCGCAGTGACTGCCAGATGTCACATTGCTTTTTATTTGTGATCAGTCAGGTAGAAAACGACAGAGCACCGGCTCCAGAGAGGAGCAATACTGAGGGAGCATTTCATGGAGTGCACCTGAAATGTTGTTGGTTGGATGCATTAAGTACAGCTAAGGGGCTGTTTGTCTCCTGAGTGCAGAGGACATGGCAGCTCACCAGAGCTCTCGCCCCGAGTGCTTTCGACTCAGACTGGTTCAGTCTGGTCCAGCTGGAGGGGGGGATCGAGATGGGGAGCGATTCTAATCAGAGGGGGGGTCGACTGTAGAGCTCGTTCAGATGTTGGAAAGTCCACACACATGCTGCTATTATTACTGCCACTACTCCACTATAGATCCACATTCACTGACTACTGATGTCTTGTTTTTAGGAGCTCTGTCTCTTACCGATCATTGAAACAGAAAGCGTTAAAAGTATAAACCAGAGAGGAAGAGAAAAAGAGACAGGAGGGAGGTGGAAAATCAAAGGCGTATAAATAAAATAAAAAAAGAGTATAATTTACTGGAAATTCAAGAGTAAAGATCAACAAGCTTCATATGATGACTGAACAATTCGCTATAGTTCTCAAGAATATTTTCCTTCTCACCAGTTTTCTGGACAAATCTTGAAATATATACAAAAGGGTTACAGTTCATTAAATACTGGATTTTAAATCAGTTTCACAGCATACAAAAAAACGATGTCTTTCTACAAAAACAGCCCTTTCCATGTCTGTTTCCTTCACTGTTATTTATTACTTCACCTAATAAAAGACCAAAATCAATAAGTTGTTCAGCAGAAACAAAATCAACAGCTATTTTGACAACTGGTTAATCATTAAATCAAAAAGCCTCTCCAGTGTGATGATTTACAGATTTTCTCTGTTTCATACCACTGCATACTAAAACATCTTTGAGCTTTGTACTTGTGGTACAAAACAAGACAAGTTAAAGACGCAAGCTTTCACGGTTTTATGATGTTTTAAAGACCAAATGATCAATCAGTAAAACAGGAATAATCATTCTAATGAAGATAATTGCAGCCCTGCCTGCACTGCGAACCAACTAAGTTTGGGAGTCTAATTATTTGGTTTATCGTCTGGTGAGGCTTTAGTCCAGATTTTGCATTATTTAGAAGATCCTTCTGACCATGTAAGAGGCATTACTGAGGCTACAGCCTTATGTTAGCCAGTAGATCTGGAAGGATTAAAATCTCCTACACTGTAATCATTTTATCATCCCAAAGCTCCGAGTTACAGGCGAGTACAATGCTACGTGAAATCAAATGGTCTTTGGTGAGGGTGATGCATCATACAAAAGCCCTCCATAACAATAGTTTGCCTCATCTCATCTACCACAAAGAAAACACTTGACATCTGCGATAGATCACGCTCATCTTGAAGATTAGCAGGAGGGGGTGGGGGGGGGGGGGGGGGGGGGATTGTGCATTTGGACTTCAAAGAATATCACATGTTGAGGCAAAGCGACGTGGTGTGACAAAATGCAAACTGGCAGGAAAATGTCTGGCTTGTGCCTGTTTAATCCTTGAGCAGTTATTTCCCCACGC